>NC_045439.1:154655406-154955406 GCF_002776525.5 Piliocolobus tephrosceles
GCACTCCAGCCCGGGCGACAGAGCAAGACTCCGTCTCAAAAAAAAAAGAATGAAGAGATCAGGCTGCTTGTGGTTAATGACAGGTAAACCCACATGTGTATAATGGATGGTTTTCCTGAGTAGCTCTATGGAAGTTCACAGTCCAGGAAATGAGGAAACACATTATATATATAAATGTATTTTTTTTTTTTTGAGATGGGAGTCTTGCTTTGTTGCCCAGGCTGGAGTGCAGTAGCGTGATCTCAGCTCACTGCAACCTCCACTTCCCGGGTTCAAGCAATTCTCCTGCCTCAGCCTCCCGAGTAGCTGGGACTACAGGCACGGGTCACCACGCTTGGCAAATTTTTTGCACTTTTAGTAGAGACAGGGTTTCACCGTGTTAGCCAGGATGGTCTCAATCTCCTGACCTCATGATTCCCCTGCCTCAGCCTTCCAAAGTGCTGGGATTACAGGTGTGAGCCACCGCGCCCGGCCTATAAATGTATTTTTAAAGCATCCTGTAAGGTAGTCATAGGGAATGTGGATAACCTTTTTGCAAAATGGATACTTCCTGGCAAATTAATCCATTTTTATAGGTTTCTGAGTACAGAAGTTTCTTAAAGTGAGAAGTATTTCTGTTCACACTTTACATCTTGTATCTTATATAGTGCAGGTAATAGATAAGGCTGCACAAGAAATATTTATGAAATAAATGAATAACCTTTTACAGCTCAACACCAAGGAAAAGCCTTTTCATCCTCTAGAAAGATGACCAGCGTATTGGATCAACCAGTAATTATGATTGCCCAGCCCTGTTTTCTCTGCACACATTGAAGTAACTTTGTTCTTGTTTATCTGCTGTCCTAAGTGGTCCATGGCCCACACGGGCTCATCAGCTTGACACACTGTGGCAGGAATGCTGAGTACCGAGAACAAGGAACACAGTCACAAACACCAGGCCTGGGATAGCCCTGTTTCGGCCCCAGAAGCCGCCCTTACCTGGTAGCAGGTGCCCAGCTCTTTTCCGTTGGCTGAGAAGGACAACATGCCCATTGCCAGATCCACAAGACAGCCGATCTCCAGGTCCACGTTGCTCCGATTTGATCTCTGGGAACTGGCCACTATGTCCCCGCCCCAGACCATGTAGCAGTTGCTGCGTTTCACACTAGGAGCCAAGACAGGAAAAGGCAGAGAATCTGGACTGGGGCAGTTTGTAATCAAGACTCAGGAATGAAATGAAAATAGCTACAGACACTTTCCTAGGAAGCTTTCTGTTCAGCCCCAAATAATTTTTTTTTTCTTAATTGAGTTTATTTAGCTTCACCCCCATTTACTCAGACACCAACCACTCAGTGTAGGGGTGTGGCAATCTATTCAGGCTACCTCCTTCCAAAGAGCACAATGTTCAGAGAACTGTTTCCAGACTCAGCGTCAACACACCTTTGTGAAACAGATCAGGGAATGGTAGCATCCCACCACAGAGATGGGAAATTGAGGCATGGGGTGAATGACCACCTTTGGCAAACTTACATGGGCATTTGGAATAAGAGGCAGAAACAAAAGTCTGGGTTCAGAGTCCCAGTCTGGTAACCAGCGCAAAAGGCTGTAAAACACTTGAAAACTCAGGCCCACATTCCTCAGGATGGCCAGTCTGGGCTCCCTACGAAGTAGTTTTTCTCTGACACCTTGCCACTACCTTGACTTATATGCCCCTGTCCTTCCCAGTGCCTTGGAGTTCTGCTTCCCGCACTACTGGCTAACCATCAACTTAGGTGCCTTGCTTAGCTTTCTGTCTACCAACCCCCAGAATACAAAACTCCATTATAGGTATTTACACTTAAAATCAAACTGTAATAATGAAAAAGTCCTTAAGGCTCCAAAGCCCAATTCCTTAATTGTAGGATTTCACATCCCAGGTGAGCTGTGGAGATGTGCAGTGGCTGAAGCAATTCTCGCAGCTCCCCACCGTGGGCAAGAGACGACTGATTCTATCTCCTTCTAAACCCACACTGGTGTACTTCAGCTCAGGTACCTGGTCCCTCGAAGTGACATGACATGACTTTTCTCAAGTTAAATCAAAGGGTGACGCTCTACCTGATGCAAGAGCAGCTCCTTTAAACATCTTAGGGTCAGTGTGATGTGACTCAGCCTGGCTTCCTGTTGTGGTCCTCAGCATGGAGGGCAAGGCCACACAGGGGCAGGGACAGTACATCTGGCACCGTGGGGTGGGTAGATCCTGGAATAGATTCTGTCAACTCTGAGAGTTGCTTCACCTCTCGGGATGATGTTCTCATTTGAAAAACCAAGGGTTCACTTAGGATTCACCAAGGTTCCTTCTGCCTGTAGAAGTCTATCACTTTCTCCCTTGGTAAGCATGCATTAATTTCCTGTCCTCTCCTTTGGGGCAACAATGGGTCTGCTCACTTCCTGTGAAAGCCGTCATGCTCACTTCCTGTGAATGCCCTCATGCTCACTTCCTGTGAACGCCCTCCTCATGCTCACTTCCTGTGAATGCCCTCCTCATGCTCACTTCCTGTGAATGCCCTCAGGCAGGGGCCAACGCCAATAGCCTCTTTCAAAGAGTTATAGCATTATTAGAGTTCCATAACTGCAGCCATGTTAGTACTACTTTTTAGTGATTAAGATGCTAGCCACACTGATGACTAATACAGAATTCACTTAATAATGCATTCAAGCTGTGGGAATGTGAAGCAGTTGGCTTTGGTCATATATTAAAGACCTAAATTCAAAATGTCCTAAAGCATCTGTAAATGGATTTTGTATTTATTTCTTATTACGTAGGACAAAGAAGTAAGAATTATTGAATGTGTACCATATAGTATGTCTTCTCCTAGGTGCTAAAATGTTAGTTAATTTCCACAGTAAGTATGGCCACAGAGGCTCAGATAAATCAAGTAATCGATCTCATATGGTAGAGCCAGCAAACCGGAATTACAAACTCAAATGAGGTGGACACTTCTGCCTTTTCTTCTGGCTGAAGAACAAAGCCTGGATTGGTCAATTACTTTAGAATCCTTTCCTTTCCGATCTAAACCAGATGTTGCTCATAGCGTCTATTTTGGCTTTCATAATGATGGACATTCAGTAATGGGAATAATAATTATACAGCTGACCCTTGAAAAACATGGGTTTGAATTGCATGGGTCCATCATACATGGGTACACTTACAGGTGAATTTTTTTCAAGCACACATGGATTGAAAATACAGTGTTCACAGGGTGCAAAACTCACATATAGGGAAGGCTGACTTTTCCTATACCGGGGTTCAGTGCTGATTGCGGTGATTGAGTATGAGTGGATTTTGGTATGGGTGGAAGATGCTGGGGCAAATCTAGCTCAGATACCAAGGGATGACTGTAGTTGAAATTTATTGAGTGCCTGAGTTGAGGCACTGTCCTAAGAATTTTTCTATGAATTAACTTATTTAATCCTCACAATACTCCATGATAATAGAAACTATTATCCTCATCTTATAGATGAGGAAATCAAGGCCCAAGGAGATTAAGTGACTGGTCCAATGTCATACCCCTACAAACCCAGGCAGTTTTTTCTAAAGACAGCACTTTTTTTTTTTTTTGAGATAGAGTCCTGCTCTGTTGCCAGGCTGGCATGCAGTGGCACGATCTCGGCTCACTGCAACATTCGCCTCCTGGGTTCAACCAATTCTCCTGCCTCAGCCTCCCGAGTAGGTGGGACTACAGGCATGTGCCACCATGCCCGGCTAATTTTCGTATTTTCACTAGAGACAGGGTTTCACCATGTTGGCCAGGATGGTCTCGATCTCCTGACCCCATGATCTGCCCACCTTGGCCTCCCAAAGTGCTGTGATTACAGGGATGAGCCACCGTGCCCGGTCTAAGCCAGCACTCTTAACCAGCTGCTGGTCCCTCATGACAGTGACTGTGACTCACCTCTGGCCACTAGTCTTTGGTGAGCCAATATTCTCTAAAGGGCACTGGTTGCAAGACGTTCCCGTCTTTGTAGGGAGCAAAGGCCAGCTTGAAAAACAACTTACGACATCTCTACATATGGCTGTATAGGGAAAAGATGCTCCTGTACCTCACGTAGGTGGGGAACAGAGGGAAACCACAAGCCACAGTCTCCCGAGTCACCTCTGGAGCACATCTGGCCAACAATCCCTTCTCTGGCAGCGCCAGCAGACCAGTGGAGGGTATGGTGTGCCTAGAATGTGCTTGCCCCTAAAGTTTCCTAATTTCTATTTGGTGGTTATTATTCATGAAGTCTCAGTGTCTCTTTGATTCCTTATGCTTTCAACCATTATAAGCTCTTGGGAGGAGGAATTCTGAGTGTATTAGTTAGTGTGTGATGTGCTATATCTTTTTATTTCTTCTGAATCAACTTTTCTCAAGCACCCAGAGATTTTCTGTCTTGTTCTGATGTTGTAGAAATTGGGACTTGCCCAGAGGTCCTGGAAAAAACTCTGAGAGAGATCACGTACCCCCCACTGTCTGTCTATATTTTCCATCCCTGGGTCACAGTTTATATACATGATGAAATTCTTCTCTATTTTCACTAGCACTTTTTCTCACTGTCATAGTACTGGTTTGTTTATTTGAAGCCTGTACTTCATTTTCTCCTTTTAAGAGAGGCTGAGATGTTTCCTTCTTTGGGTGTGGGATGGAAGAAAAAGACTGGGGGGAGGGACTGAGAAGCCCGATGGCTAACCCTGCCACTTGGAAGCCCTCTTACCTTTCGTGCACCCGGCCTCTTTCATCCCCTAGGGTGACAGTCACTGTGCAGTTTTTATTCAGGTCAAACTTTTCACTGTACAAGTGATAGTCTGGAGTCACCCATCCGACCCAGACGCAGGATGGATCCTGTCCAGCAAAGATGCGGATGGCGTAGTAGCACTGCTGTGGAGAGATTGCAGACGGGGGTCAATGGCCCCCATCCAGTTGAGGAGAGGGGGCCCAAGAGGCAGAAATAACACAGCAGCTCACTTGGCCCCTTTTTCATTTCTGGAAAAGTGCACACTAGTAGAGGTAGACTACATGCTAGATCTGGAAGGCAGGCTGAATAGGGATTCTGGCTTCCTGATTTTTCCTTTCTATTTTGCTGTAGCATCTGGCAAAGCAAATGCTTAAGCTAATCTATCACCCTTTGCCCAGAAGACGTTGGTGCTGAAATCAGGAGATGCTGTGGATGGAAGCAGTGGCAACTGCTCAGAATGGCAGCACAGAGCCCTAACCCTCTCCTGGGCACCAGGGCAGATCTGGGCTGCAGGAGAGAGCGGGCACAGTCTCTGCCCTCAGAGAGAGTGGTCAAGGGTCAGAGTGTTCCTGTTACACTTTCTCCTTCTACAAGGAGGTCCAGTGTTTTTTTTCTGGAAAGTCTTGAAAGAGGTTGCTTAAGAAAGAGTTCATGTCACGGCCAAATGTGCTTTGTGTAGCTGTCACACTCAACTACAGGCAGTATTGAGAAGTACTGCAGTTTTTGGCAGGGCTCACACAGTTCATGGGGTTATCACTGTGTTACAACAATAGCTACAGCACTGAGGCAGGTGACTACCTCATCATTTTCCTTATGAAACTGAGCAGATTCATTCTTAATGAAGTGGCTCTTACTTGTAGTCTGTCAAATTTTCTTGACCGGAAGAAAAAAGGGTCAGCTAGACAAGCCTGGGTTTAAATCTTGACACTGCCAGGTATTCATCATGTGACTCTGGACAAACCATTTGTCCTCTCTGTGCAATATATTATCCATTTCAGGGCTTGCTGATTAATTTTAAATGAATTAAATGGAGATTAAATGGGAAGGTGACAATGTGCCAAGCACAGTGTCCCACACACACTAAGTGTGTGATTCACTGCAGCAAGAATCTTACTCCTGATGAAGGTGAACCTACAAATTCAGGATTGTTGGATAACTTTACAGAAGGGTTGACACACATGCACTGCTTCCATAAACTTTTTTTTTTTTTTTTTGGCCAGACGCTAAAGAAGAATGAGCAAAAGAAAGAAAAATCAGGAGGTACTTTTTGACTACTGTCTAGGGACCAAAAGTAGCTTCCATTTTCTGCGCTGGCTTCTTGCTCTTCTTCTCATTTGATTGCTGTTAACATCACTCCTAGTATTGCACAGAGACATGGGGGAGCTGACTCACAAAAGTTTACACAAAAAATGCAAACCAAAAGACTAAATTGAGCGCCCTCCACTGATACTCATTTCAATCAGAAAGGCAGTGTTGGGTTCCTGATGGCAAATGGGCAACAAGTACCCAAAGATGCCCAATTAGGAGCTCCAGGTAGAGCTTTTGCTTTGCACTGAGTAACTGTATTTCTTTCCCCCACTTGAGAAATGCCATAGATGTGTTCTGGAAGCATCAAGATGGATATTAAAAGACAGAGTAATTGGCAATTAAAGAGGATCTCTAGACAGATCTTTGCTGTAAGGGGCATATTACCAGGCACAACGAAGAATCAAATAATTAAAACCATAATTGAGCACATTTACTTACTGTTGTTGTATGAGAGAGTATTTCTTGCATCTGTTTCCTGGGGGAAAGATAATCCATGTTTTAGTTATTCAGCTGTTTAGAGAATCCCACAGTTCCGACAGTCAATTGATCTACCTTTAATGATCAAGGCAAGTTTAAGAAAGTGGCTACTTCCTAGACACAAGTGATTGCAACTAGTCTTGGGACTGTTCATTTGTAAGCTGTTAACACAAGGCAGGGATGCGACTCCCAACTCTTATCCCTCAGCCCAGATGGTAAGTTAGATGGTAAGTTGAGAGTGAGGATAGAAGACTGCAATAGTACAAGCAGAGATACCTCTGAATAGGTTATCCTATTCTCTCAAGCAGCTGTGCTTGTTTAAAGGCTTGGTAGAAAGCAAAACACTAGAGGAAACCCCAACAAGACGGCTCCAGGCAGCAGACATACATCAATGATTAAAAATAGACATCAGGGGAAAGAAAGACAGCAAGAAATATATTCCTTATCAGGAAGAAAGAAGACACATTGCCCATGAATCACACAGCTGCAGAGTTGGACAATGCCCATAGTTATGCAAAGGAGGCAGTATCTGCCTCCAGAAACTTCTCATTACACACAAAACCAAAAATAATTGCACCCTCTTATGCCCTCACAAAACACGGGAGTTGTAGGCAGCAAGGAAGGTAGGGGCTCCGAGTTCAAGAAGAGCAGCAACTTTTCCACCAGATGCGTCTGTTTAGCATGATTGGCCCCTTAATTATGTACGGCACAAACACACACGTGTACTTGCATGCACATGTGTGCACACATATTCTTTCTTTTTTTTTTTTTTTTTAACCTGGCTGAAGGCAGAGAGTACCCTATCTATGGAGTTCCTCTGGTGAGTTAGGGTAAAAAGCAGAAAACCCACTTTACAGCAGATACAATGAGTGCCTCTGAGAACCGGAGGCCTCACCCTCACCTTTTCTGGAAGGCTTCACTGTCCAGACAGGGGCTGTGGCTGAAGGAAGAGTGGCACTCAACAGGCATGCTCAAGCGGCAGTAGATCATGTCGGCATTGCTATGCTGTGTGCCAAATGTCTTATGGGTCACCTTGAGACACGGAGGGCTGTCCATGGTGCCATCAATCCTCACGACCTGGAAACAGGACGAGTCCTTACCTTGACATACCAAAGGGCCTGACCTTGACCCAGTCCTTTCTTCCCTCGTGGACGTGCACATGGCAAGGCATTCTGTGAACTACAGAAGTAAGCTGTGTCCAGTGATAATCAAACTATGATTCTCATCATTACTTGGGCCTTGTCCTGTAGGAAGAAACAGATCTGCTCCCGGCTAGGGAAACTAGAGATTTAAAAGCGTGCTCACTGGGTTCTCTGTAAGGCCAAGGGTGGAGAATAAATGTGCCAGAGTGGGGTGGCATCTGGCAGACACAGCATAGTGTTCACAGAGGCTAACCTTTTAGGGCAGGGGGCAAGTGGCTAAAGAAGATAATCTTTCCAAGGGCTGTGCTTGTCACTGGGCATGAGAACATCTAAGAGAAGGGGCAAAAGTAATCTCAAAGCTCAGGAAGGATGTCCAGCTCCTGAGGAGGGCACCCTCCCAGCCCAGCCCCGCTCTCATCTCTGCCACAGTCATGGTCTGAAGGCTGAGGCTCCTGGAGCCTCCTCCCAATACTGGAGAAAGCCGCGGTTCCTAGGCACAAGCATTGCAGGGCGCACAGTTGGGGGAGAAAAGGTCAGAAATGGATTTTTGCAATGTGTGTGGAGAGGGAAATGCGGGTATACAGGGGAAATGAACTGAGGCTTACAATAATAATTTTCTTATAATCTGAGCCTCTTTGATCTCTGGAGAGCTGTTCTTGTCCCAGGTCCTATGAGAATACTTCATATTTGTATGGTTTCTATATTTTTCTAAGCAGAGGGCCTCTAGGGGTTTATGACCTCCAAAAGTTTAAGAGTCACTTTCCTAAAGTAATGGTTAGGGAGGAATCAGAGAAATAAAAGTCTCTACTATTTAACTGAGGAAGAAAGTGGGGCATTAAGGTTGATGCTTGTTGAATTCAGATGGGAGGATGAGTGAAGGAACTTACAGGGAGGTTGAAGCAAACCACTGAATCTACCTTGACTACAGCTGCAATGGGGCTGATGTGTCTGGCATTTTTTTAAATCAACACTCTTCCCCCATCCACCACGGAAAAACCATGGTCTGTGAACCAAAACAGAGGCAAGTCTAAGTCGGTGTAGGGCCAGAACCAAAGTTAGACTCCTTACAATCTTTGGCCCCTCTCTGCTCCCCCTAGAAGATGGGATAGATTACTCAATGATCACACGTCAGCTTAAAATCTGGGCGACACTATCTAAAAATTAAATAGGTCCTACAAGACATCAAGTCATGGGTGGGTAAGAACATACATGTTCAGTACACATAATCTTGAATATAGGTACTGAACTTTTACATTTTTTTTTTTTTTTTTTTTCTGAGATAGAGTCTTGCTCTGTCCCCCAGGCTGGAGTGCAGTGGCGCGATCTCACTGCAAGCTCCGCCTTCCGGGTTCACACCATTCTCCTGCCTCAGCCTCCCGAGTAGCTGGGACTACAGGCGCCCGCCACCACACCCAGCTAATTTTTGTATTTTTAGTAGAGATGGGGTTTCATCATGTTAGCCAGGATGGTCTTGATCTCCTGACCTCGTGATTCGCCTGCCTCAGCCTCCCAAAGTGTTGGGATTACAGGCGTGAGCCACCTCGCCCAGCCTAAATTTTTTAAATAAAAAAACTGCTTCAAGAGACAGGGTCTCTCTCTCTGTCACCCAGGCTACAGTGCAGTGATGTGATCATAGCTCACTGCAGCCTCGAACTCCCGGGCTCAAGGGATCCTCCCACCTCAGCCTCCCAAGAAGCTGGGATTACAGGTGTGAGCCACCACACCCAGCCTGAACTTAAAAAAAAAAAAAAAAAAAGTTTAAGGTCTCCGGATACTATATTACTATGACAATACAGTATAGGAACATCCAGAGCAAATGCAGTGGACCAAAATGTTGAGAGTCGATCTGCAGGGTTGTATGTGCAAGGCTGCTGTCTCTCGTGAGATGCCACTGGGCGGCCCCAATTAAGGTGCCTGCAACTGCAGCTCTGAGGGTCAGCAGGGAGGTGGCTGGTAAGTGGCCAGGGCATGGACTCAGGTAAGCAGCTGCCTGTTGACAGGAGACCTAGGGGGAGCTTCAGGCCTTGGCCCACCTGACCTGCCAGGGCCACACACATTGTGTAACATTACCTCTATGTGTGGATGGTCCTTTGGCACGTTGACAAACGTCGGGAGGCGCTTGCTGAACCACATAGCAACATCTCTGTTCATGTTGACAGCAAAAGGCTCAAAGCCCTCTTGGAGACCACACATGGTATAAAACTTGAAGGTACTGGCATCTGTCCCAAGATTCATGCGGCCAATCTGAGACAGCCCCAGACAGCAGATGGGCACAAAGCCTGTAGAATAGTTAGAGAACCCTGCTTTAGCCCGAGGGCACCATCCCAGGACACTGTGAGGAAGCTGAATCAGTTCTTCCTTAAGGGCTTTGACTCCCAGTAGGACAGATGGGACACAATCCTCTTTTTCTTTTTTTCTTTCTTCCTGGCACATAAAATCAACAACAGGAGGCCACCATGGAGGCCACCACTGCCCATGGTACATGGGAAAGAAAAGTGAGCTTGGTTCAAAATGATTTGGGGAAAGCATCCAGTTAAGAATATTCTTAAGATATAAATAACTATCAACTGGAAAGGCAAAACCAGTAAGAGAAAAAGTGAAATTCTTTATCTGTCCCTTAGTTAAAATTGATTTTCGGCCCTGGGAAAATTTAAATACTACCCAGAACAGTGCAGTGAGCCTAAAGAATGACTTGGTGAGATTTTTGCCACAAAAACAAAAAGACCGGTAACTATGTGAGATGAAGAATATGTTATTTTGCTGCACGGTAGTAGCCTTTTTACTATCTCTATGTATTTCATAACATCACGTTGTATACCTTAAATCTACAAAATAAAATTTATTTAAAATAAAAAAAATGACTTGGTTCAAGTTGCCCAAGTTTTCTGGACCCCAGCATCTTCCCCAGTGACGTGAGCGGTCCTTCACATTTTGAGAGTAGGATTCTAAGAAGTTTTAAATGCTAGCACTATGATTGTGCTTGTTAACAAAATACAATTTACAAACACCCAGTCTCCTAGCCCACGGTCCTCCTCGTTGCCTACTCAGGAAGGCAGAGTTTCAAGCAGGAGCCAGAGAAAGCTCTTCTCTTCCTTCCTACAGCTATCATCTCTCCAAGCTCACATCTGCAGCCTGATCATATTAAAAAACTACCACTCAAAACAGACCAAAGCCGAAGTTCAAATTGTTTGGCGTTCTTGTTTGTGGGCTATTTATACATCATAATTGTGGACCAACAAATCAGCAACACAGGGAAAAGCGCTAATTATGTTGGATTTGGGAGGATGTGAGAGGCAGGGAGGCGGCTGGAGGACAGCTGGAGGCTGTAGAGTGTGCCTGGAAGGGTAGGAGTAGTTCTGGGGCTGCTGGATGAGGCAGGGGCTGGAGGCCCCTACAGAAGAAAGTGGTGTTACTCCCTAGGATAAGAGTGGTCATTTCAGGGGACATTTAAAGGCCAATTTTGGGAGCATTTACATCTAACAGTAAAAACTTTCTTTCATAGACACCAAGGCCAAGATGCCCTCTTCCTAGATGGGAGGCTTATATACTATTATCTAAGCCACGAAGTTTCTATGTAAAGAATAAGTTACATAAGTGAAATGTAAATCTCTTGCAAGCTATGTGGTTGCTTTTAGAAACTATAAACTCACTTAGGATGCAGACGCGTTTAATACCGTGTCTAAATAAGAGAGAATATCAATGTGATCCTAGCAAAACGGCAGTGATGTGTGTACAAAAAGCCTCCTCGCAGTGCTGCCAACTGAGGACAGACTAGGACCCCTACCTCTCAGGACAGTCAATGGACTGGTCAGTGGATGTTGCATACCTGTGCATGTAACATCCTGAGCACTATTATGCTTCTGGTATTTTTGTGACAGGGGCTGCAATGGATGAAACCATTTCCTTTCTATAGACAGACATGTTTATAAATAAAGAACCTTTGGAAATCTGAATACAGTGTAGAATAATTGCTTGCCAGTAGAATTTGTAGGCTCCCCATTGGGAAAGATGGTTTTGCTATGTGCCATGACAAGATGTGAAGGAAGAAGAAACTATCCCCATCCCAAGGAGCTTACAGAAGTGGAGACAAGGTATGGAATATAAAACAGTGAATGTGTTTGCCGTAAACCATCCCTCATCTCAAGACAGTATTTTGGTTATTCTACTAAGGGAGGTAACTAAACCAGGAAAGCCACCAGTATAGGTTTATCTTGGAGCCACGAACATGAAGATCATGAAACAGTCCAGCTCACTGGACTTGTTGTGCTCACTCTGTTTGATGTGAGCAGAGAATAGGACAGCTTAAGAAAACCCCCCTATTCCATTCTTCTCCATGAACCTGGGTGGTGCAATAAGTGAGCAGCAGGGCTGAAAGCCTCAGTGGGAAGCAGCAACAATGAGGATTTGACCTCAGGACATAAAAATAATGTCCTAGTCACAGACCCGTTGACAATGTAAGGGGGAAAAGGTGATAATTGCATAAGACTTCTTTCTTTTTCTAAGGATGTTGAGCTCCTCCTCATTCCTAAGCATCAGTAGAGAGGACAGCACTTTAATAAGGCTAAAACTAAGGACATGAGGAGTTAATGGACTTGACCAAGATCACGGGAAGGGCAAGTGACAAAATGGGATGAGATCCTTTATCCTCGAGTCATAGGCCAGCTGCCAGTCAGTGTGGGAGAGGGAGTGAGTGTTCAGGGGACGAATGCCCCAGATTTAAACGGTAGTTATGACTGGGCCAGAGGACTGCATTCACTAGGGAGTAAAGTGTTGCCCCTGTGGGGCAGAAGCCTTCTCTACAGGGAGAGTTGCACACTCCAAGGGAAAAGACAGGGTGTAACGAAAGTCATGGACGTAAGAGCAATGGGAGGCACAGAGTATTGGGGACCTCCGGGAGGCTAAGTGGAGGCGGCTGGGACATGTCTGTAAAACAGCAGCAGAAAAGCTAAATCTAAGGCTTGAGTCAGAAAAGAGAACATCCGAAAGGACAGAGAGGAAAGGTTAATTTTCATAAAGCACCAGCGCTTTCTCCTGGAGAAAATGATTCGATAACTAGATACATTTAATCAGCTCCCTCCACCTGGCTAAGGAGGATCTAGCTAATATCTGCATTTCTAAAACTTCTTTACTTGAGGCATTTAAAAATCTTGTAATTTTATAATTCTTCATGAAAGATAGATAAGGGGGAACAACCATGGCATGCGAAGCCACAATAGCGAATATTTACCAAATACCTTGTAAATGTCAGGCTTTGTGCTCTACAGATACATCTCATTATGATGTCAGTTTTACAGATGAGGAAACTGAGACCTAGAAAGTGGACTTGCTCAACATCTGCTACCTGGTAAACTGCAGAGTCCGCATGTGAACGAAGCTGCCTGAGCAGGAGTCCACAGCAAGCAATGGGGACTGAGGCCAGGATGCCTGCTTTCTAATTGTCATGTAAGCTAACTTGCTTTGTATCAGTTACATTGCTTTTCAAATGATTTTCCGTGTCAGGTAGTTCACCTGTTTGTCTCTAGATTAGACAGATGGAGACCCATGACCGCAACACGCTCCAGGGCCCTTAGAGGAAAAGGGCTACCTGTACACAGCCCACTACATGGCACTCTAGAATTCACCTGGTTAAAGGGACCCACTGGGCAAGGTCATGTGGCATTACTATCTGACTGTCACGAAGAAGGATTTCCATGTTGCACACAGCTTAATTAACCCATAGCCTCAAAGGAGACTGGAGAAGACGAAAAATAAGAGGGAAAAGAATACCACCTCCCTACATGCAGCCTAATAGATGCAATCATGCTGACAACTCTGCAGAGGCTTGAGAAGAAAATCTGCAAACGGCACAGTCTTCAGCCAAGTTGTATACAGAAGTTCTTGTCCCCGGAAAGCAATGGCAAGAATATATGCCTTTATATTTTGTAGAGGACCCCCCAGTTCTGATACACTCGGTATTATAAGGCCTCATACTGGTTTTCTGATTAGGAAGAGGGAGAGCAGGAGGGTAATCTTATAATTCCGGGAGATTGCAAAGACACCAGCGCTCTCAAAAATCCAAAGGAGAGATCCATTTTCAAACCATTTTAAACTAAAGGAACACAAAAAAGAGAATAGCTACCAGCAAGGGAAAAGCTGACATCTTAGAGACAGGGAGGTAGATGAGCGCTCAGACCGTTCCTGGGGTGTTTCTGGGAGTTCTGTCCAGCAGCACATGTTGTACCCCTTCCTTCCCATTTCCTGCTAAGCTTTGGAAAGACAGAGTTACAGGACAACACGGAGACGGTCACAAGCCTTGCAGAAAACAAAGGAAACAATAGGCCACGCTCCCCTGCCGCAGCCACTTTCTGAAACACAAGACCCATCTGGAGAGAGAATGACAGGGGACCCTGGGTACCAGCGTGCGTGCCTGCAGCTGGCAGTGATGCTTCCCGCAGATAAGTTTCATTTTCTGCCTATTGAAAAGCTGCCAACAGAAACGAGGGATCTGTTAAACCTGACAGGTCAATGAGCAGGAACAGCCTGGGGGGCTGCCCCTGCAGACACCAAAGCTGTAACAGGAGGCAGGAGGTCCCTCGGGGGAGTGCCTGGCAGAGAGGCACGGGAGACCACACCAAAGCCTCTTCCCGGTGTCACATTCTGAGGTCTAGCAGGATGTTCCGGATTTTATCTTCCTTTCCTTTAAACAGAGGAAAAGAGAAGGCTAATAGCAAAGGGTTTGCTTTGGAGGCCTCTGAGCTCTCAGATACTTCTGGGTGACAACACTGAGAGCTGTGATGGTCCAGTCCAGGGACCAGCGGAGGGAACATTAATTAGAAAACTCTAATGAAGCAGATAAAGGCATATGATCTATGATGCATAAGAGGATGGAAATGACAACTTATAAGTAAGCCAGAGGTAAAAACAGCCATGAACTACCATATCTGCCCCCACTGCTTCCCAAAAAGGGCAAAAGGCTTCCCATGGCCAAGCTCCCACTGGGGTAATGGCTGAAATCAAAGCTGACATGCTGGTGACCAGAACAACACAAGCAAGCAGGACATGTTGCTTTATGGGGTGGGGGGTGGTAGGCGCCACAATGCATAACATGTTTTATTTTCAACAGATGCTTTTCCTAACAACTCAAGGCAAGAACTGCTACCTCTTTCCACTTGACACAGAGAGAAGAGAGACGCTATGCGGTTATTCCAGGCCTTTGGGCTACTGTTATCAAAGAATGGCACGTCGACTTCCTTATAACTACCCTTCCACCAACTCACAAGCCACTGCAGAACTGAAAGAGCTTTCCAATTATCTTGTCTCTGTTATTAAAGTGCATTGTAATACGGCAGTATAATGTGCTAACACATTACCGTACAATTCTATTATTAAACAGCATCCTAATAATACTTTGTTATTCTGAAGGTCAAATCACATCCCTGTACACAATAGGCCTATGGGACATTACTTTGATTACAATACAGATGCTCTCTAAAAGCAGGGATATGCTCAAATATCCCTCCCCTTTATAGTATTCCTCTGCTCAAACCCCAAAACGGCCCCTCATTTCCTAGAGGGTGAAGTCCAGGGGTGCTTGGTTCAGAGAAGACAATAGCTTCTTGAACGAAAAGGCTGAGTCTCAATATTTGAGCCTATAATCTGCACCTCATCTACCTTTCCAGCGTCATCATCCATACATTCCAAATACAAATCTTCTACCCTTTCCTGTAGCTTCCTGGAGCCACAGAACTACTCTTGTTACATCCCCTGATAGGACTAGCCTTCTCCTTACACAGAGACATCTCGTATTCTTTATTTAACATGCAATTCAAATACCATTCATACACGCTTTTCATTCTGTATTAGTCACTCGCCATTGATAACTTACTGTTCTGCATTATCATCTTTTTTACAACAAATGAGCTCCTGAATACTGCTACTACCCACATTTGCATATGCTTTAGACCACTCTGCTCTCACACTTCAGCGTGCATGCAAATCACCAGAGCGTCACGTCAGAATGCAGATTCTGATTCTGGTCTGGGGTTGGGATGAGATTCCTCATTGCTAACAAGCAGACCATACCTTGACTATCAAGGCTTTGGACTTTACAAAGTTCTTGTAACTCTACACAACATACGAGATCCTTATCTCCTCCTCAGATTTCAACAGACAAGTACCCTCTTCCAGTTCACACAATAGTAGAGCCTGGAAAAGGCCCTGATGTTTGGACTCTGTCTATCCCAAAGAATGACTTTCCTTGGAGATGTGCCTGAATCTCCGAGGCTGTTTTCCTCCTGGCTTCGGAAGGAGGGCACTGCGTGACGGGGGTGCTTGGGAAGCACCTGGTGGTCCTTGTACACTGCCCTGATGTCCACCCACAGAAACCCTCTCCTTTGCCTCTGAACCAGCACACAGGCCATTCCTTCCTCTGGCAACATCGTTCTCACCTGTCTCCAAAAACAGAGTTATTTCTCTAAAACTTGGATTTTAAACCTCTTTGGAAGGTATTAAAATGACCCCATTTGACATTCGTCATTTATCTTTTTAGGAAAATATGACTGGGAAGCGTTTTATGTCTCCAAATATTTGGCTCTTAGAAAAACCTTGAAAGGTACAGTTGGATATGCATATTTTAGATAACAGGTGTCTGAAAAAAAGTGCAAAAGTCATTTATAAAGCCAAAAAGGCTCTGGAAAGAGCATGTATATTACACACACACACTTTCATGTATTTGTGCTCTCTTCCTATGCAGTTATATCGTTTTAGCTTTCTAGGTAGGAAATGTTTCTTCCTGTAAAGTCTCAGAAATTTAGGGCTACAAGGAGCCTTCATCATTTCCAGAGAGGAAAATGAGTCCCCAAATGGATAAATAAAGTCAACTAAGATGTCCCGGGTAGGCAGGAGCAGAGGCAGGGTGAGAGTCCAGGTCTCCTGACCCAGAACAGCCCCCTTCTCATCCGTGAGGAGGAAACAGTGTGGCAAAGCACCAGGCACAAGGGCATTCACACAGCAGCTGTTAAGTCACTGCCGTTGAATTTTATATCTGTGAAGAGCATTAGATTTTATTTCATCAATCCTTATATTCTCCAATATAGATGAAGAAAGTAAAGCCAAGAGAGGTCAAACAAATACGCTTTGGGAGCCAATGAGCTTGTTAGGAGCAAGTCTACTGACTTGCATTACACTGTTTCCCCTACATACTAAGAGTCCTGTGTACGTAATGTAGTTATATAGACAAGAAATAATAAGCTCCAATTCCTCCTTTGTGTAGCTGGAAGCATGCCCCTGACTGTGGTCTATTCATGGACATTAAAAAATGCAACTCCGGTTGGGTTTCACAGTGTGTCTGAATTTCAAAATAAATTCTATTTCATTCAAGGAAATAGCTAAGTCTAACTTTCGTGTTTCAATGGTTCTCTTCAAAGCATCAAGTTCAATTAAACAAACATGCAGACTGACAATTCAAATCAGAATAAAAGGATAATTCTTTAATTCACTGATTTTTCTCTCCTGTCAAGGACATTAGTCGTATACAATAAGCATTTTCTTTGTAGTACTGGGAAACCTGGAGAATCTTAAAATGCCAAGACACAGGGCTTCTTGGTTAATGCATCTGAGAGTTCAGAATTTATATGTATGCTGCACACACCAACTATCACTATTATCTCCCCTAATTCTTTGAAATTGCTAGTCTAAGGGATCGTCTTCACCATTAGGGTTTTCAAACGGGCAAAGGATAGTGTAGGCTAAATAAGGAAGTAGAGGAGTTCGCTCAGCTTTCCCTGTATTTTCCTCCAGCCTCATGGAGCTGGGGTTGGCAGAGGGTGTTAGATTTACCATTCTCAATCTCGTAGTCAGCGAAGGCAAGTTCAGAGCCTTTGTTGGTGATCAGCAGCTCCCCATTCAGTGTGAAGATCATTGAAGCATCATCCAGGTTAATCATACATCCGACCACATCTCCTGGCTGCCAGGTACGCCCAAAATACCCACTTCCTTGATGCCAACGCTGGCCCTAGAAAACAAGACTCTAGGGCTTAGAGTAATGGAGTTTCTAGAGGCCCCTGCAGATGGATAAATGACCGTATCTGCATTATCTCCTAACTAGTAGTGGTACATGATTTCTAGGGGGCACTCAAGGATAACCAACAAGGAGGAGTGGTCTATGTTATAAATGAAACCAAGACACACAAGGTAGCCCAAGTCTCTTGTTCTAGTCACAGCCATGGCAATAATCAGGATTCTCTCTAGGGAAAACTGGTAAGATTTCCTGACATACTGGCTTCATAGTGATCTCTGTGTCACCCCTGGAGTTGAGTCAATGGGCTTGGGTGCAAAACCAGATATGGAGGTGATTGTAGAAAGGATTTGGGGTACAGTGCTCCCCTTCAACAGAGTGAAGAGCAAAGAAACAGTCACCAGGCGATGCTCATTCTATGTTTACATTAGCCAGTGGTGGTGGCCACTCACTTTGAAGTCAGAGATCCAGTAATTTGAGCTTCCAGAAAAATGTTTGGAGAAGGAAAACTTGGTCTGAGGATGTGTGTTTGCTAGATATATGGACTCACCCTGCTGCCTTCAAACACAAAGGCTTGGTCATCGGCCCCCAGCTCGACATCAGGCCGACAGCCTGGCCTGGCCCAGCCAACTCGCATGTCTCCTCCAGTCACCACCTCAAACTCAAAATACCACTTTCCAGATCTCACGGCATAAGATCGCTCAACCCGGAAAAATCGGATCTTGTCTATGCTGACTTTCTCCACAGCCGAGTCAGCTATTGGGAGAAGGAAGGCGAACAGAGGGTGTGGAACGGAAAGAGAAAACATAGGCCTTTAATAATTCAGTAGCACTACTCAAAAGAATTTGATGAGACCATCTGAGACTGACCATAGGTCGACTACTATCCAATATGGCGTTCTGTTCATAATAGATCATCATTATCATCACCATACGAGCTACCATTGACTGCGGGTTGCTTCATAGTAGATCTTTTAGAGACCATTTCTCAGTTTTCCCTCACAATAAACCTATGAGGTAGCTAATATTGTCTTCATTTTACTGATGAAGAAATTCAGGCTCAAAGAGGTAAAATCATTTATTCAGTGCCACAGAGCCAATGAACAGAGGAGCAAAGGTATAAACCCAGATTGGACTTCAAAACCATCCCCTTAACGATGTACAATTCTGCCCACGTGGCCTACAATACCTCCTGGGGCATGGGATGACGATAACATGCTCATCCATTTTAAGCTGTTGTTCAGATTTTAATCTGAACAAGCTTTTAATTTGGAGATGTGATTACCTGATCTAGAAGTAAGCTGATATTCACATATTTGGAAAATAAGAGCAAAAAACAGTGACTTGGTTTTTGATCAGGTATTCTGAAAAGCTCAGCTACCCTAGAAGATAATCTATTCCTTGTGGGAATAAGACATAGAAGTGCTCATTGCAGAAAATCTGTCAATGGGATCATGGTTTACATCAAACATGGTCTCCCAAATAATAATAATAATAATAAAAAAAACACACCATTTAGTCTAGTGCTCTTCGGCCCCAATACTATTTCCAATGGTACAAGTTAGACCTATTGGAAGTTAGGACACCCCAAGAGGAGGACCTGTTTAGTAAACTGGGGCCAGAATAAACACTCTCAACTCATTACCTAGTTCTTGGTCTGATGGCTCAATGTTATATCCATAACCAACAAAAGTGCGCACAGCTTCCCGCAGGCTGTCCCTGTTTGACTTCTTGGTACGCTCGTCCAGTAACGCATATGGCACCAGACGGGGATTTCTTTTGTTCTTCAAATCCTATGTGAAGCCAGAGAAAAAAGGTGCCAAGAAAACATTTTACCTTCACCACAGTTCGCCCTGTTCACATATTCCCAGCAACAGTCCTGGCTTTCTGGCTGCTCTAGGTCTATGAGCGTTTCCCTCAGTGCCTTCACATTTACCAATGTACATACTTGTCACTTCTTCTCCAGATTAAATGACTATAAATGGAAACATTTTACTAATGCTCAAAGCTAGCATTAAAAAGTACTTTTGGCCGGGCGTGGTGACTCATGCCTGTAATCCCAGCACTTTGGGAGGCCGAGGCGGGCAGATCCCTTGAGGTTAGGAGTTCGAGACCAGTCTGGCCAACACGGTAAAACCCCATCTCTACGAACAATACAAAAATTAGCTGGGTGTGGTGGTGAGTGCCTGTAATCCCAGCTACCCGGGAGGCTGAGGCGGGAGAATCACTGGAACCCAGGAGATGAAGGTTGCAGTGAGTTGAGGTCAGGCCACTGCACTCCAGCCTGGGTGACAGAGCGAGAGTCTGTCTCATTAAACAGAACAAAACAAAAACACTTTTAATAATACCAGCCTGTGAATAAAATGAAGCAACACAGAATTGGTTAGAAACCTCCATTCCAAAGGCAAAGCAGATGGAGATTTGTATAACGATTTCCCTATGAAAGATCAGGTCATGATTTAGGTTGCTATAGCCTCCTCATGACAGCTTAACAGGCCTTCATGGAGAAACATCGGAAAAGGTGGCAGAGCCACAGTGTGTTCATTTCATGACAGAGGACACACATTTGTAGTAATCTCCCTCTCAGTTCCTTAGGAGGGACTAAGAAGACAATAGGGACAATTGTAGAGATAACTCACCCAAACTCTTAAGTATAACAAGCTGTTTTGAACCTCTTCACTCTGCTGCTCCTCCTCCCCCCATAGTTTCCACAGTTGTATTCTTCCTGGCTTCCAGATGTGTGCAGGTTTGGAGGCTCCAGTATGAATTCGCTAATGTGCACATAGCCGCTCCTGAACTTCCCTGATACTAACCCTACCACTGGTGATTACTAAGATGAGAGAAACCACCTCAGGGAAAGAGGCGTGCCAGGGGTTTTGGGACTAAACTCTATCTAATTTCTTGCTGTGCTCTGGCTTTCAAGCTGCCTCCTGCTCAGGCCAAGACTTCTACCCAGAAATCGTTGGCCCAGTGGACTGAAGTAAGGAGGCAAAAGCTTTTGGGCAGTTGGTTTGCTGCTCTGCTGGGCTAGCTTCCCCTCCGTTTCGTCCTCACCAGCAGATACGTGGGACTATCCCAGACATACTGCTGAGCTATGATGTGACCATTACAAATTCTGTCCAGCCCCGTGATTCCATAAATAATGAACACACTGAGGTGTGAGGGACAGAGTGCAAACGCAACCTCTTCCTTCTGATCTAACACACACCAAAGCAAAATGGCATGTGGATGGATGATCCTATCTTCTAACTTTGCCAGCATGCCTGACCCAGCATTTCTCACCTGTTGGATGCCATAGGTCCATCCTTGTTTTATTCGGTCTTTTGCCCAAACATTGTGTGCATTTTCTGCAAGCTTATCCACTAAAATTTCTTGAGGAGGTAACAGCTTCACATCAGACAAATCCAAAGGGGCTGGCTTATAGCCATTGGACATCATATAGCTACAAGTAAATGTAAAAGTGCACAGTTTTAACAGATCTCCATGAGTTTCTCATTCCAGATTTTAGACCAAGAGCACATGGTAAGAATGCTATGCAAATAAGGCTATGGTCACAGGTCCCACTCTTTGGCTGAACGAATAGCTCAGCTCTGTTTCAAGTCTATAGATGCAGCCCCCAATCTACCATCCTCCTTCCCAACATATATAACATATTTCAAAGAAGACTTGAAAAAAGCAGATGGTCAGTACAAACCATCTTTATTTCTAAGAAAACTACCCCTGTTCTCTACAAATAATGGGCACATTCAGTATGCTGCAACATTACCAGAAGCCCGTCATCCCACTACAAAAACACAAGAAGTCAAAACCAAGGTCTTGTTGGCAAATGTCTTCTTACAAATCAGCACAGAATAATCACTCAGTTGAAATGTAAAGGTTAAACTTTTACTTTCGGAATTAAAAAAAGGGCCCGGTGCGGTGGCTCACGCCTGTAATCCCAGCACTTTGGGAGGCCAAGGTGGGTGGATCACGAGGTCAGGAGATCGAGACCATCCTGGCTAACATGGTGAAACTCCGTCTCTATTACAAATACAAAAAATTAGCCGGGCAGGCTGGCAGGAGCCTGTAGTCCCAGCTACTCAGGAGACTGAGGCAAGAGAATGGTGTGAACCCAGGAGGTGGCGGAGCTTACAGTGAGCCGAGATCGCATCACTGCACTCCAGCCTGGGTGACAGAGCAAGACCCTGTCTCAGAAAAAAAAAAAAAAAAAAAAAAAAAAGAATGATGTCAGAGAATTTTTGAACTTAAAGTGATCTTAGCAGTTAGCTGTCCAGTCCAAGAGTCACAGCCTCAAATGTCTGTAAATTGACTGACAACGGGAAGAAGTGGAAGAGCTCTAGGTAGACACATCGTGTAAATGGAGAAGACTGGGGTATACTGTGGAGTGAAACTCACGAAAGCAGATTGTCACAGCTATGGGGGAATATGAGTTTAAATGTATCTATGGCATCCGGGCACGGTGGCTCACACTGTAATCCCAGCACTTTGGGAGGCTGAGGCAGGCGGATCACGAGGTCAGGAGATTGAGACCATCCTGGTTAACATGGTGAAATTCTGTCTCTACTAAAAATACAAAAAATTAGCCAGGCATGATGGTGGGTGCCTGTAATCCCAGCTACTCAGGAGGCTGAGGCAGAATGTTGTGAACCGGGGAGGCGGAGGTTGCAGTGAGCCAAGATCGCGCCACTGCACTCCAGCCTGGGCGACAGAGCAAGACTCTGTCTCAAAAAAAAAAAAGGTATCTGTGGTCCTACGGCCACTGACTGCCTAGGCCAAAGCCAGACTCCAACAGTGATGAACCATAGACTAGGGCTCAATCCATCCAGGACCTCTGAGCAGCATGAGATGCAGGGTCTATTGTAGGTAGGTAGGTAGGTAGGTAGAAGATAATATTCTGCATCCACCTTTTCAGGACACTGCTCTTGGGCAGAGGCAGGATGCACCGACTGCTGCATCCTGACCTCAGCAGCTTTGGCCAGCAGCCTGTCCCCTGACTGCAGCCTGTCAGATGTGCTTTTCTTGGTACTAGGAGTTGCGTGTGTGAGAGTGGATCTTGGAAGGTTAAGAAGAAAGAAGGGGGAAGATAAATGTTTGATTAAAGCTGGTACTGCTTGGCTCCTAAGTGATGATGACACCTGTGTGTGACTCCATCTACACATCTGCTGGCATGCAGGAGAGCAAGCAAACAAGGGAGCCAGTGGATGTGCCACTGAGCAGGCATCTGAATGTGCAAGGAAAAGAAATGTGCACCTCCGTCTGAATGTAGCGGGAGAGAGGGAGAGTAGGATACAGGCAGATGTAGGGGGTCAAATGAACGGTGGCAGAGATACCCCTTCCACAAAGGACTTATAAGGCTGGTCCAGGGGCAGAGGAGTGACTCTCTGCCATGACTGTGAACCATTTTTAAGCTTTTCTGCTGAATGCTATTCTTACAGACCAAAGACAGAGCATCCATCTGACGTCTCCACACCTCCTGGCTCAAAACTAACAATATTAGTGCGAGGTCCAGGTAGAGCGGCAAAAAGAGGGAAAACCCTGAAATACTTCTTCAACAGGCTTCTATCTGAGGGCTTCAGTGCCATCTAGGAAACAGGGGAGCCCTTCTGAGCTGGTGCTAGCAAGTACGTGGGCTGCTGTCTGTCTTGGTACCACCCTCCTGGATTAAAAATCCAGGCTGAAGCGTTAAAATCTTGAACCATTAAAAAAATCACTTACTTTTTGGGCAGTTTGACCTTCTTGAGATCCTCCTCAGCAGCTGGGTTAACATGAGCAATGTGGCACCCCAAGGCCAGGAGGGTTCTGTGACACAACAGAAGAAGACCAAGGTCAACTGCAGTGTTAGGAACAGAAGGAAACCTAATTCACATCTGAGTTGAAAACAGACAAGAGCCACTCATTCAGACCAGGGGTCAGTAGACTTTTTCTGTAAGGAGCCAGAGAGTAAATGCCTTCGGCTTTGTGAGCCATACGTCTCTGTCACAGCTACAACTATGTGATTACAGAGCAAAGCCAGCCATAGGCAATATGCAAACCAATGAGTCTGACTCTGTTACAAAAAAATCTATTTACAAAAATAGGTAGTTGGTCTGATTGTCCCACGCACCATAATTCGCCAACTCCCAATTTAGATGATAGCAAGCATAAGATTACAAAAGAGAAATTTGTTAATTGCCTCTCTTGGAGACATTTTTCTATTTTATAAATTCGCATTAGAATTATATGCTGCTTCTAATTCCATGGAACAGATAGAATTCTAATACCCAGCCCCAGGTAGCAAATATTTACTGCATGATGCCTGTAAGTGCATGAGCTGTGCTTAACACCATGAAGTACAAAGCTATACCTTCAAGAAGCGCCAATGTAATTGAAGGTATCCCATGTGAGCCTGTGGGACAAGGGACCTTACCAAGCATCGTTATGCCAACAAAACCACAAAGTTAAAATGTTCTGCAGTGACAACTAGAGAACAGGGAAATGCAAAGAGAACAGGTAGCAAGTCCCCAAAGAATTCAAAATGGGAGATACCAATTTGGGCTAGAAAAGTTAACGTCTAAATTAGGCCCATGGGTAGCAACATAGAAGCAAAAGTTACTTTAAAATTGAATTTTAGTGAATCAAATCAGGTTTCCCAATGGGTTTTAGAAATGCTTTATCTTTTTTCCTTTATTTAATGTGAACTGCAGGAGGTACTTGGTCTTTCGATTCTAAGTTTCTTTTCTGCATCTTACCTTTTCCCTGTCCCTAGCAAATAGCAAATGGTTTCTTAAGAAATATAGTCAATAAGATGGTGGATGGTTATGCTAAATCCTCTTGTGACATGATTCATCATCAACTCCTCTAATTTATTAGAATGTGCCATGTTTTCAGGCAAGAGACATATCTTTGCAGTTTAGTTATAATGCATTAAATCATCTACTCATTGTTTGTACAATTTCAGCTCAATTAAACACTCACTTCAAGGTTTCAGTCGACATTTGCAGGTTATAATTCTTCTCAGTTTCGGGGAGCTTTGAAAACTCCACGAGGCAAGGGTGTTGTCTTTTATTGTCATCTCGTATCTAGGTGGTGACATAAGAAAGAATGTGATTTAAGTTTTGACAGCTGGCACTGCATGGGAAAACAGAACAGAACATACTTTGAAACACGGCCCAGGCAATCCGTATCAGGCAAGACAAAGACGGCAACTTGCTGATAGGCAAACAGATGATCTCTCTAGTAAATGAGACACACAGTCTCCAAGTTGCCAGTGGTTTGTGCTCTGTGGATTTATTTCTAGACAAGCACCTGCATTTTGAACATACTTTCCCAGAGAAGCAGTGTTACATGTGGCGGCCATGCTCTTGCTCCTCCAAAATTCATGTAAACATAATGTTACTGAAGAGGACCATTCTTCAGTATAGGACAGGCTACAGAATCTGGACCAGTGTTGTGCAGTAGAATCAAAAGTCAGCCACAAAAGTGAAGCATATTTGTAATTTTGAATTTTCTAGTAGCCACATTAGAAAATCAAAAAGAAAAGTTGAAATTAATCGTGTGTTTTATTTAACCTAATAAATGCAAAATAATCACCTTAACAAGTAATCAATAGAACAAATTGTTTATGAGATATTTTATTTTTTCCCCCACACTAATCTTCAAAATCTGGTGACTATTTTACACTTTTAGTACATGTCAATCCAAACTAGTCACACTTCCAAATACTCGGTAGCCACATGAGACTCACGGCTTTGTCTTGACAGTACAGTTCTAGACATTAAGTAATTCATTCATTCAACAAACATTTGTTGAGTGCCTGTACTACATGACAGACTCTGAGCTAGATATGAGGAGTTCAATAGTGAAGCCATCCTCATGTGGTGAGAATATTTTATGGTAGCTATATAAATACATAAGTGTGGGAGTGCAGAGACTTTGTCAGTAACTAAACTAGAATGTGTGTCATCTGAGAGTGTCGGGGTAATAGGAAGCTTCAGAACTCACCTGTCCTTCTGCCTTCAGACATGACCTTACACAAATCATGGAACATAGTCAATTTACATTCTCTCTGAAAAATGATTTCTAGTGAAAGATTCCCTATCCTCCCCTGAGTGTCCATTAATCTTAGTGATACATCTGAAAACCATATTAAACAAGCTCTGATGCAAAACAATGAATCAGCCACTTCTCACTATCCACACAGAGGTGACAACTTTTTTTCTGAAGGAGAGATGCAAGTATTCTGAAGCAGGTGCTGAGAAACAACGATATATCCCAAATAAAATAAACCAGTATTTAGGAGTAAGAAGGGGGACAGACTTCTGGTCCTGTCTGTGAAGATCTGCTCTCCTCAGTGTTCCTGACTAGTGAATGCAATGAAAACTAGGCATGCAGCAGGAAGAACGGTTCCAGGTAACAAGGCAATCCCATGCTCCACCCCAGCCTGGCCACTGAGACACGTACCTTGCCGAAAGTCCAGCCAAGCTCTATTTTATTCATTCCCCAAAGCTCGTGGATGTTTTCAGCTAGCCTGTCTCGGATCTTTTCGAGGTGAGGTGGCAAAACAACCTAAAAGAAAAGGAGCAAGTGAAAAGCCAGAACTATAAGAATCAATTGTATTGAAACCTATCATACAATCTATAGGAGTCAGGCACCCCACTTGAATTGGCACATCACCCAGGAGGAGCTGCAGTATCTGACCTCACTCTGCTTGACCCACATGCTCCCAGCTCTCCTCCCTCTTCCTTTCTTGGCTTCCTCTCTGCTCCTTGCTGCCTCTCTGACCATTGTCTTTTCTGTAGGTATATATGTTGCATGTTCTTCACATGTGAATGCTTGCCTCACCTTATTTTCTCTCTCCATGCTCTCTCACCCAGTAGATGATCACTCCCAAGTCAGGCCATTTCTAACCATGGTCTCAAGTTTAGACTCATGGTTCCAGCTGCCTACAGGATTCTTCTATTAAAGTAAGCTCAATATATTACTCAAAGCTGAATTTGATATTTTTCTTTCCAAATCTTTTTTCTCCTCCTGTTTTTCTCTTTTTGTTGCATGGCCCCACTACCTCTTTAAGCCTGGAAGTGATCCCATTATCTTTCCCTTGGCACTACTCCCCCCAACTAATCAGTCATGAAACCTACCATGTTCATTTCCTAAGTGTCCTTCTGAGGAATCCCCTTCTCTCCATTACTCAACCTCATTATTTTCTGGGTAGACCATTCCAAGAGCCTTATAATTGGCCTCCCTAGCTCCCCACTGATCTATCCTCTACACTGCAGCCAGTGGGATAAGTCTACACCAAAAAATCGTGTCAAAACACTCTCTAGTGTCACCCAAGTGTTCCTTGACACTAAGACTAGATGTATTAACCACATACACAGTGCTGTTCTTCAGTTCTCATCACGGTCTCTACAAACACATCCTTTTCAAACTTCTTGAAATTCTTCTAAAAGACCACACTGTTTCACAGTTCTGTGTCCTTGCATATGCAACCTTAACCTTTATTAATACTCTCCACTGTACACATCATACACACACAACCCCCACACACCCTTCCTTGGCACCTGGCAAATACCTTCAATGTTTATCCTCTCGTATTTAGTTCAAATGTTGCCACCTTTGAGAAGTTTCCCCTGATTACCTAAAGGGAGAGTTCCTCTGTATTTTCCTGATGTTTTACTCCTATCTCTCCACAGAGGTCATAAACTGGGAGCCTAAGTTTTTTTTCCTCTCAGATTCAATCCCTAGGAAATGGGAGATTTCATATAAAATTCCAGATTTCTAGTTTCTTTTGACAACTTAGAAGATGACTAGCACTGGACCCATACCTTTGTCTGGCATCTGTCAGCTGGAGCTGACATTTCAGGAGGACCTGCATGCTTGAGTGTCTGTGGCTTTTCCAGGTGCACGGTGCGAGCTGTTGGTGGATCTATTATTCTAGAATCTGAAGGATAGTGGTCCTCTTCTCGCAGCTCCAATAGGCAGTGTCCCAGTGGGGACTCTGTGTGGGGGCTCCAACCCCACATTTCCCTTCCACACCATCCTAGTAGAAGTTCTCCATGAGGACCCCACCCCTGCAGCAAACTTCTGCTTGGACATCCAGGTGTTTCCATACATCCTCTGAAATCTAGGCAGAGGTTCCCAAACCTCAATTCTTGACTTCTGTGCACTCACAGGCTCAACACCACGTGGAAGCTACCAAGGCCTGGGGTTTGCACCATCTGAAGCCATGGCCTGAGCTGTACCTTGGCCCCTTTTAGCCATAGCTGGAGTGAAGTGGCTGGGTCACAGGGCACCAAATTCCTGGGCTGCACAAAGCAAGGGGGCCCTAGGCCTGACCCAGAAAATCATTTTTTCCTTCTAGGCCTGAGGGAGGGGCTACTGCAAAGGTCAACGACATGCCCTGGAGACATTTTCTCTATTGTCTTGGTGATTAACATTTGGCTCCTTGTTATATACGCAAATTTCTGCAGTGGGCTTGAATTTCTCCCCCAGAAAATGTTTTTTTTTTTTTTTTTGAGACAGAGTTTCACTCTTGTTGCCCAGGCTGGAGTGCAATGGCACGATCTCGGCTCACCGCAACCTCTGCCTCCCAGGTTCAAGCAATTCTCCTGCCTCAGCCTCTGCAGTAGCTGGGATTATAGGCATGTGCCACCACACCCGGCTAATTTTGTATTTTTAGTAGAGACAGGGTTTCTCCATGTTGGTCAGGCTGGTCTCGAACTCCCGACCTCAGGTGATTCACCCGCCTCGGCCTCCCAAAGTGCCGGGATTACAGGCATGAGCCACTCCGCCCAGCCTGGGTTTTTCTTTTCTATTGCATCATTAGCCTGCAAATTTTTCAAACTTTTATGCTCTGCTTCCTCTTGAATGCTTCCCTGCGTAGAAATTTCTTCCCCCAGATACCCTAAATCATCTCTCTCAAATTCAAAGTTCCACAGACCTCTAGGGCTGGGGCAAAATGCCGCCAGTCTCTTTGCATAGCAGGAGCGACCTTTACTGCAGTTCTCAACAAGTTCCTCTATCTCCATCTGAGGCCCCCTTAGCCTGGACCTTATTGTCTATATCACTATCAGCATTTTGGTCAAGTCTATATCACTATCAGCATTTTGGTCAAAGTCATTCAACAAGTCTCCCCGATCAAAACTTTACCTCATTCTTTTGAACTCTTGTTGAGGCCAGCATCTTCTAGAAAGCCTTGTCTGAGTAACACACATGTTTCTGATTACTTAAGTCAGGAGAGGCAGCCCAGACAGGAGTCACAGTCATGCTTCTACTCTCTGTCTGCTTGGGCAACAGCAGCCCTGTATCCATGGAGAAGCTCCTTCAGGCCTTGGCCTTCAAGCTTCTTGTCTATGAAGGAGTCCAGAAATGCCACAGTGGCATAAGGATTATTTTGAGCTGAAGACTTTGAAAAACAAATGACACAGGATGGGGCTTTTTCTGGACTCCTCCTATCTGCCTAAAAAAAGAACCCCCCCAAAGAATTCAACAATTTTTTTCCCAGGGGAAATTGTCACCTACCACCAAAGAAAGGTCATCATCACACCTAAACACACTCTGTTACAGAACTATCGTATCTCCTATCTGTTCTCCTTAGGAATCATTTATCTTTCCCCAAAGACATTTATTTTCCCAGAAGTGCCCTTCTCCTTTCCCTATTAAGATGGTATATAAGCTCCAAATTCTGACTTCCTCCCTGAGCCACATTTCTTCGTGAACTCCATACCAGGTGATTAAAATTTTTCTCTCTAATCTGTCCATATCAGTTTAATTCACAGGACCCCAAAAACAGAACCTAGGAGGGTAGAAGAAAAATTTTTCCTCCCTGACATCTAGAATACACAGGACCCAGATGATCTAATTCTTAGAATCACCTCTAGCTCACAACCCCCTCTCAATTTCCTATCAACATTCTTATTCCCCATCAAGGTACTCTGTGAAGCAGGCAGAGAAATACTGAAATGCTACTGAAAGTGATATAGCTTGGCTCTGTGACCCCATCCAAATCTCATCTTGAATTGTAATTCCCACGTGTCGGGGGAAGGGCCTGGTGGGAAATGATCTGATCATAGGGGCAGCCTTCCCCCTTGCTGTCCAATAGAGTTCTCATAAGATCTGACGGCTTAAAAGTGTGGCACTTCCCCCTTTGCTCTCTCTCTCCTGCTGCCTTGTGAAGAGGTGCTTGCTTCTCCTTCACCTTCTGCCATGATTGTAAGTTTCCTGAGGCCTCCTCAGCCATGCAGAACTGTGAGTCAACTAAACCTCTTTTCTTTATAAATTACCCAGTCTCAGGTAGTTCTTTATAGCAGTATGAAAATAGACTAATACATAGTCATTAGCCACAGGAGGTAAGAAGCAAACTCACGAACACAGACACATAGATGAATATAATAGGGTCATATGAATATTATGGGGGAAATGCATGCTAGAGAAAGCCTGTAGGCTAAAAGAGCTACATTGTGCAAATTATTAACCCCAAGCGCCTTAGAGGCATGGTCTCTTTTCATTTATTTTCTGTAACATCTAGAATAGTGATTCAAATAGCCCTGCTGTATATAAAATGCTGAAAGCTCTCGCATGCCCCTTGTAACACCATGTGATGTGTCTCTCTCAAAACACAGACCCTGTAGGGGAAAGAAAATATCCATTTATCAGCACTTTCAAAGCCCTCCATGCCATTCCCTGTTTCTCTCCCTTTTATTTTCCAACTCTTCTCCTACATGCTCCTCCCTCTTCCAAGAGCTCAGCCATATGAGAACATGCATTGCCACCTGTCTATCCTTCTATTTTGTGTTTTTACTTCTAGGCCCTTATTTATCCCATTTCTTTTATATCACCCCTGGAGACCCTCCCCCATTAAAAGCTTATTAAAGGCTCTAACTGAATTCCACCCTTACCACACAGACTTCTAGAAACATTCTAGCCTAAAGGATTTCTCTAGCATTTACTGGTGCATACTGTTCATTTTGCATTTATTACATGTGGCCTTTTAAAAAAATCATACATTTGCTTCTTACATCTTTCACTTGGTTGAGAATTCCCAGAGAATACATCAATATTTCTGTCTATCCTTCACAGAATATAACACATATAGCAGGTGTTCACCATGTTCACTGACTGAGAAATCCTTAAAGACCCAATCGACGCACATGGTGAAAATGTGGAGAGTAATAGTTGTTCACATTACACAAGAATTATGGAACATGTATATTAAGAAAGGTTCAAAGACAAGAAAGAAAGAAGTATTTAACTCTGTGGCTTCATCTGTATCCGCTGTCTTTTGCTGGCAATTTGAACCTACCTGACTGGTGTCTATGGGGCATGGGATGAAAGAGGCTTGGGAGAGGAACCGGGTGGTACCCAAGAGATCTCTAACGCCATCAGCATCACGTTTATATTCTTTGACAGGTTCCAATCTCATCTTCTCTTTTGGAAGTAAGGCTTCATAGCAAGGGGCATAGCCAGAGGGAGGCAGGAACTTAAACTCTCCATGACGTCCACCCATCAGGAAACGTACTCTGTCATTTGAAGACAGCAGAAATACAGAGGTTAAAAAAAATGCAGCCCAAACAAGTGAAAATTAAAGATCAATCCCTGCCTCCCACCCTCAACATAATTTTGTTGAGAAGTGAATGACTTCAGATTAACCACGGCAAACATCCTCCAGTAGGTACCAAAACAGCAGAGGGGTAAGTGAGCATCAAGGCATGATCCTCAGCTGACCTATCATGGCTAAGTCCCTAAACATCTTTATACATAAACCATTAGGTTTTTAGAACCAAGTTTATCTGTACTCTAATAGGTAAATAATTATTATAGATATTACTGCAGTATTGAAAAGCGTAACAGTGATAATGATGAGATTATTCTCTGTAAAGATCATATCAAAATTACAATATGATAACTTCAACTCTTCTTGAGGGAAATTATCCACACATCGGTTAAAGAAAGCATGATGTAACTATATGGAGAAAGTAGTAAAATCTTATTTTAATATTCAAGGGAAAGACTAAGTAACATCAGAGTATTAATCACAAATAGTTCATGGCTGGCAAGGTTACTTAAAAATGTTACATCAGGCCGGGCGCGGTGGCTCAAGCCTGTAATCCCAGCACTTTGGGAGGCTGAGACGGGCGGATCACGAGGTCAGGAGATCGAGACCATCCTGGCTAACACGGTGAAACCCCGTCTCTACTAAAAATACAAAAAAAACTAGCCGGGCGAGGTGGCGGGCGCCTGTAGTCCCAGCTACTCGGGAGGCTGAGGCAGGAGAATGGTGTAAACCTGGGAGGCGGAGCTTGCAGTGAGTTGAGATCCGGCCACTGCACTCCAGCCTGGGAGACAGAGCCAGACTCTGTCTCAAAAAAAAAAAATGTTACACTGTGGAGGCCACATTTCCCTGAAGCAGCCATATCGGGGTGGCTGTGAGGAGGCAGCCATGGCTGTGTGGGGACAGATGGGCATCAAGCATTTGCTCACTGGGATGCCAGTGTCTTTCTTAGTATCATCCCCCTGATAGTACCCAATCCTGACACCCTGGCCCACCTCCTGCAGTGCTCACTGGCACTTTCCAACAAAGTGGGGCATGACACTAAAGGTCTGACAATAACAGCAGGCAGGCTCTGATTACCACCACGCAGAAGTCTTTCAATATCGTAATTCAGCATTCTGGCTGAAAGTCAGCCTCATATACATGGGTTAGGTTAGGGTTAGACTGGACCCTAAAGTTTCCCCACGCAAAAAGAAAAAGGTGAAAGTAAGTGATTTCAAAATGTTACTTCATATGATCCCAGGTTTATAATCAGAAATAGAGCTTTCACAAGTCAACTGCAACCACATGAAATTGATGAGGAAATACAACCAGTTTTCTATAATTAAAACACGGCAAGACATGGCACTCTGGAGGTTCAACAGTAATTGAACACTGGAAGAAAGTCAATATATATGCAGTGTTTATGTACAACATTCATTCCCCTCCCCTTCTCCATTTAACATATCTTTACTGAGCCCATACAAGTAGCATTTGCTTTTGTACTGGGATTCAGCAATGAACCAGGTATACGGCATCCCTGGTGTCACAAAGCAGGTATTCTAGCAGACAAATAGGCGTAATTACTGATTGGGAGACATCTGATGGGGTTTTAAAAAGGGAGATGTGAATTCACTCAGGTAAGGGGTTGGCTGTTGGCATCAAGGAAGGCCTCTCTGACATGTGAGCTAACTCTGAGGGGTAAGGAAAAACCAGTGAGCTCAAGATCTGGAGGAGGAGCATTTCAGGCAGAGGAACAAGTGCAAAGGCTCTGAGGTGCAGAAGACCTTGGGGGGATCAGATAACAGGAAGGAAGGTGGTGTGGGCGAGAACACCGTGAGCCTGAGTGGAAGAGCTGTATCAGGCAGGGTCTGTGAGCCCTGGCAAGGAGGTAGGATTTTATTCCAAGTGGAAAGCTGCTGATGGGTTTTAATGTAAGGAAATATAAGATTCTCCTAGCTGCCCTATGCAGATAGATCTGGGGACCAATGGGGAGGCTCCTGAAATAGTCACAGGGAGATAATGGTGGGTTGGACCGAGGTGATCCAAACAGCCATACCCAGTTTTGTTTTGGAATTAGGCTTGTTCAGAATTGCTCATGAACTGAGTGTATGAGTGGAGGGGGATGAGGTATATGGAGAAAAGTTATGATTTGGCAAAACTTTCACAACAGGATACTTTCCAATGGGCCTCACTTCCTTTCACTGGAACATTTTGGTAGGGCAGCCTTGCAAGATATTCTCAGTGTTGGCTGCCTAATTGTGATGGTAGAAACCTAATTGTGAAACTGGAAAACAAAGCCTCTTTTAAGTAAAGAGATGCTAAGGTTTTCTTCCTTCCCAATAAGAACACTTTATCTGAAAAGCATTTTATAAAATGCTGTTTTAAAATTAATTATAGAAATCATACAAAACCTCCCAGTTTCCTATTTTAAGGTACTCAATAATAACGACATAGAGTTAGAATCACAACTGTCCCTCGTGAATGTTCCTACATTAAGTGTTATGTAATAGGGCACGATCTATGTGTATTAAGAATGTGAACAATGAAATTAAAACAAAATTGAGTCATTAGCCTGCAGTATTACTAATTTAGTGAACCTCAGGAAATAATGACTAAATCTTAACATTATTTGTTGAGAACTTCCCAATTCAATTGCAACATAACAGATTGTGTTACTGACATATGGAAACCATGGGATAAAATTGGATCTTTCTGGGCAAAGGATTGGTGTGGGAAATTTTCTGCCTCTCTCTTCTCATTGAGCATCTTTCCTGGGAGCAGCTGAATGCCACTAGTAGCTTGTACAGCAAGTAAGCGTATTCCATTACTCACTAGCATATGGATTCCAAGAACAAGTAAATCGTCTCTTATGAGGATTTCTAGAGGAATTTAATTATTCATGAGCGCTCTTGCTAACTGTTGAGTTTCAAAATTTATCTTAGGTTTTAAAATCTGCTGGATAAGATAACAAATCAAGAAAGGTAGAGTTTCAGGTAGCATTTAATGAGAACAATGCTTAGTTTTTATATTCAGTTATTAAAAGCAGACTGATCATTTGGTTATAAATCTGAATCTTATGTCCTCTAATGGCCACATAAACTGTAAAATAAATTAACACAGGCAGGAATCAGTGTTTACTGCATACTGGAGCTTTGGTCTTCAAACATTATCGTGCTGTGCTTCAGTGGGTAGAAGAAAAGGTCCTGGATTGCTTCAGAAGTCCTGCAGATGAGAATCCCTGTGCCCTCAGCAGGCAGACTGAACAGACTATGGTCCCAGGCACACCCACCACCTGTGGCTCCTCCCCTCACTGCCTGTGAACAAACTGCCCAGAGTCTGTGAGAAGGGATCCAACAAACCGCCACCAATATTGAAGGTCCCCCTCATAACCTGCCCTACTAGATCCAGACTGACGAGATCAAAGGTAATAACTAGGGAGATAAAATTTAGGTTTGAAGGGAACAACCAAAGAAGGAAACAAAGTATCTGAAACTCACTTCAATTATCTGAGTATACGAAAGTGGGCTCCCCTGTCTCAGAGTTTTGGTTCAGGTCCCAAAGTTAGATGTATAAATCCATAATTCATAGGATGCTAAGTATTTTCACATTCTAAAGTGAAGTGCTGAGTCAACTATATAGGATATACAAAAAAAACAAAAAAACAAAAAAAACCTGTAAAACCTTCTCTAACAGCCACAGCCTATCACACACCTCTAGATAAAGGAAAGAATTCCTCTGGAGAGAACTTTCAGGGAGAAAGGGAGAAGTGTTCTCCCTTTTTGGAAGCCAAATGATTAGGGCTTCAAGAAACCACATAGAAACTTGACAAGTGTCCTCAGGAGTTTACTGAGGGACACATTTTCCTGGTGACAGAGCCGACAGCGTGAGAAAGGGCTGCATGGAAAAGAGTTGCCCTTCTGCCCAGGGTGACGCCAAGGACTGTGCTCCCTAGAAGGCTGTTTAAGGACTCCATGAATGCGCCTACTGTCTGTCATCTTAAAAAGGGACTTCCCAGAAAGGCAAATGTCTGAATAGAGATCAGAAACCCAGGGGCTGGGGGACGTGGGAAAGGGGATCTGGAGGGAGGTTTAGGGTCAGCCAGAGGGAGCAGCCAACAGAAGCGGTAAGGCTTGTGTCAAAAGCACTGCGGTCAGAAGTTCCCAGCCTGAGGCTAAGAAAACTACAAACGGGTCCCAGGAAAGAAAGAGGCAGCAACTGTACAACTGCTACACAAAGACTCAATGCTACCTGACAGTAGCACTGACTCTATCAGACACGCTTCTTCTCCGGTCTTCTCTCCCTGCGGCTCAACTCTAGAAGGGTCTGCAATCAGAGCTGGCCCATCAGGGAGGGGCAGACCAATGTGGAGAAGTAGCTGCCTCATACCGCAGGCCCAAGCTGGGGGAGGGCTCAAGCTGTAAACTGGACACAAATTTTGATTTTAGATTCAAATAGACAGAACTTTCAAATGACTATCAAGATTGTTCTTGTTCCTAAAAGTAGCAATAAAAGCTACAGGACCTACCTACGAGCTTACCCAGGGCCAGAAGTCCAGAGCACAGAGTTACAGGGGTAGAAGAAACAATAAAGTTAAATCTACCTAGTCCACTTCTCTCAGTCAATGGGTTACCTGGCACTTAATGTTTACCTTTTAAATCATTTGCCTCATTCACAAACGAGAAATGTCCAATCGGAATATGAATCTCCCCTCTCTACATGTTTTCCTCTCTGACTCCTTGAGTGCCATGGGCTCACCCAGCACCCCCAAAATGTTAAATTTAAAATAAAAAAGAGAATTTAAGAATTGATTTCATTACAGTTAGTTCCTCTTTATCCTCAGATTTTTCTCTACATTAATGGATTTTAAAAATCAAATTCATTAATCAATTGAATCCTTTCCACCACAGCTCTTGTGTCATTTTCTGGGGTTCTTCCCGTAACTCAGATGTTCCATCAGCTCTCAAAGATTTTTTCCTTCTTAAAGTGTTTACAGTAAGCGACCCTGTCCTTAGATTCTTTCGCCTCAAAGATGAGCAACAGCTTTAGTAAGAGCTGCCTGGGAGTAGTGAAGTTTTGGGATGTGTAGAGGAAATGTTTATTGACTTGACTCATTTTGAAAACATAGGACAAATTATATTGAAAAATCTCTGCCAGCATTTTCGACTTCATCTTTGAGATCTGTGCATTTTTGTTTGTCAATTTGCAGGAGAGATGGGACTACCTATTACAAATTCCCAGATTTGAAAGATTGACCCAGTAATTTAAAAAAACAGTAAAAATCATGACAGAGCTGTGCTGTGCTCAAAGGGGTGACTAATCTTCCTTTCGTTGGGCTATCATATTATTACTCAGAGCTTGCTAGCAAACGTGTAAAATCACTTTAGTCTTACTAGATGTCTTATTACTGTTATCTGCTACTGAATTCCTCCCAGAGAGCCGCAATAGTGTTTCACAGAAGTAAAGGATACAAGCTGTGGTTAAGAGGAGAAAGAATCAGCCAGCTTTTGCTGACCTGAATTCAACTCATAAGTCACACTTCATAATTGCATCTTTAGCCCATATCGCTGAGACTGGAGAACAATCTGAGTTATGGACATTCCCACATTCATATTTCTTTCTGGCTAGTGTTTAACGAAAGCTCAGGGCAATCCAGCCAGTGCCCATCATGTTCGCTGCAGAAGTATATTTATCTCAGCAATAATTTCCACAGCATTGACCACAGCAAGCTGGAAATAGCTAAGCTGTTGGTTACCTGAATTTTAGCCAAGTCTGGAGAATACCAACAGAAAACAAACAGCAACCACAAATACTATCTTTGGATATGGTTATTTTTATAAATTAGAGCTGGCAGAAAAGTTATGCAAGATGATTAAAAAGATTTATGGGGAGTTTAACTATAGCCATAAAATATATTGTACTATGATAACTAACTCATTAATTTTCTGCAAAAACAATTAGCACCCAAATTTCACTATATACTATGGCTTTCTGTATAATGCTCTCTGTCTGATTCATGCCATTTGTGGGGTGGATATAAGATCAACTTTTAGCAAGAGCTTCCTGGCATCTAAGTAATTCAACCTTTTCGGTGGGCTATAAGGTACATATACCTCATCCCAAATTCTATTCTATAACGAATAGGGTTGTTACACTGGGGCCTACTGCACTAATCATACTGTCTATAAACAAACCACATTGAGAAGAAAACTATGGAGGAATACTCATTAAGAGGAAAGAGGCTATGACATTGATTTGTGGGTTTTGTCAGTAATTACTCATGCTAACTTTGACTTCACTGTGGGTAAATCTAATTGAAAAAGATTTTTGCTCTTCATGTGGCTTTGCTCTTCGATGATAGCTGGCAGGGACATCCTAATCAGGTATTATTAACAACATTGTTTGTAAGTATAAAAGTTATTTAAAAAATTCAAGACAAGGATCTCAGTAAAGACCATTAAACAGGAGGAAACAGGCCTGTGAAAGAGAAATCTAACTTAGAAGCCAAACAGAAGTTAAAAATAAATATGAGAAACAACTCTGAAGACTTCTATGATGGCAGAAAAAGAATCTCTTTCTAGACCGGCATGACACTTTGCATCTTGCTGGGAGAGATGCTATAAAACCAGGTATGTGTTCTACAGTATTGGCAGAAACAATAACTTCTTTTCAATTTCATTACAAAACACATTTCTTTTCAATAAGATACTTTAATTAACTTGGAATTCATATTGTGGTTTTTCTTTCTAGCTCTTTGTTCAACTGAACTAAAGTAGTACAGAGAAGAATTGCTGGGTTTCAGCACCAAATCATACTTTACCAGTTGGCGTAAGAATAACACCCGGGTTGTAGAATAGTCAATTGGTTTATTTTGATTTATGAGCAACTGGCTAGCCTGTACTAACCTGTCCTGTACTAACAGGTCCTGCACCGACCCTGACCAAGGTCATCATGTGATGCGCTAGAGGCATTTCAGTAAAATGTATTTCCCAACTATGCAGGCCCTGTGATTCCACCTCTCTTCAAATCACAACATGCTGTGAGATCCGAAGCCAGGAATATGTCAGAGCTGATAGTTTCCTGAGAGACAGGAGGCTTGAGTGACTTGAAGCCCTGCTGCACACCCCACTGGCACTGCTTTTTAGCCTTCCACTTGTTCAGTTGCTATAAGCAAAAAGCTCTCAGAGCTAAGCTGTTGGTTCTTCAAGTCAACACATCTGGACCCTTCAGTTTCTTAAATTTCCTCAGCAGATGTGCCTCCTAAATGATTAGTCATCTCATTTTTCTTCTCTTGCAACTTTGCTTCTATCTGTGCACTTAGAAGGCTGCGTGATCTGCTGACCTAGACACCAGATGCTAGAAACGTTGTCTACATGTGGATACCTTTCAGTCAACTATTTTTTTACCTGCTAACTGCAGTTCTTGTCAAGAAAACATTCCAAAAAAATCCCCCCACTACCGTCTAAAAAATCACAGACACAAAAATCCTATCTCATTGTTCTGAGGGAGACAGCAAGGATGAAGTAATGATTAAGAATAATTATGGAATATTTGAAAACATACTCTTCTCTAAACACAAAACATGGAAAAGTTCATTAGCCAGGAGACTGGAGAAGATCCCTTCTTCATAGACCTAAATTTGCCTAAGTAGTTTTTTCAGACGACATGCTTGTGAAATAAACATACTCCCTTTGAAAATCAGTAAAAAACAATGAGTGGGACATGGGCAAAATAAGTAAAAGTGGGAGGAGTATTAATGGTGGGTGACCAAGGCCACCAGCTACATAGGCAAATGCAGTCCTGGGAACTGACTGCTCAGAGTAACCCTGTTTCTTCAGGGAAGGTCCTGAGTCAAAGGGTGAATGACCCCAACACTGTTGTGTCGTATTTATATTTGTACTCATTCTCTTTATTCCTAAGGAGTGGAGTGGGGAAGATGGAAAATAGGGCTAGAAGGTCCTTTCCCTCTTTCAGAAGGCCTTTACTCAATCAGTTTTTTTCTGGGCTTACAGTGCCTCTCTTGTCAACAACACTCCCCATTTTCCACACACTTCTTACGGCTACCAATGAGAATAGCTCTATGTGGTATCCTCACGTATTTAAAAAGAAAGAATTGAGATGAAATATCCTCAGCACAGCATGACTTTCAACTCTTAGAATACGGTGTCCGCGGATAGTATAAGATTCCCTGGCTTGAATATGTGATGAGATTTTCAGCCTCAGTAAAGCTTAATTCTACTGGTTCTCCATTTGTTACAAGAACCTCAGACAATGCCAACATGTAACTTTAGTATATTATATCCATTTGTATGAATATGTTTGTAAATATGCTTGCGTATATATACAAACATACACACACATCCATCTCAAATTCCACAGGGTGAGTACCATTCGCAAAGGACAGTTCTTTACTTCTAAATAGTTTGTATAATTGAAACAGAACCAAAATCCTCCTTTGGAAAACGTATGAACATGTCTTGGTTTACCAATCCACATGAGGTGCTGAGGCCTACTAGAGTGGTTTCACCCCGAAAATCCCCTCACTTGGACCTGGATCCCTGAAACGATTTCTTTGTGATCCCAGATCTCAGTTCCTGCTTCCCACAACTCTCCTCCTGCCATGACCCTTTCCAGGGGCTTCCACGGACACTAGGATGATTCTATGTTGACACTAGTCTCCTGCTCAATTGATTGTGATCTCTTTAAAATACAGGGATGAAGAATGGCTGGGAAAAGTTTGGGAAAGAAGGGTTATTGTGCGATTTTGCCTTACAGACATTAAAATGTATAACGTGGTTAAAATAATTAAAAATAGCATCCGGGACATGGATGCAGCTGGAAACCATCATTCTTAGCAAATTATCACAAGAAGAGAAAACCAAACACCGCATGTTCTCACTCATAGGTGGGAACTGAACAATGAGCTCACTTGGACTCGGGAAGGGGAACATCACACACTGGGGCCTATCATGGGGAGGGGGGAGGGGGGAGGGATTGCATTGGGGAGTTATACCTGATATAAATGATGAATTGATGGGTGCTGACGAGTTGATGGGTGCAGCACACCAACATGGCACATGTATACATATGTAACCTGCACGTTATGCACATGTACCCTAGAACTTAAAGTATAATAAAAAAAAAAAAAAAATAGCATCCAACTGGTAGGTACAAGGAAATAGGCAGAGAAATAGCAATAGTACATAGGAAAGCAGCATGCATAGCACAAGCCCAATTAAATGAACAATATTTAACTGTGTATTTAAAAAGCTAATATGATTATCTCTGGGTGGTACTATTATGGGTTCCTGGTATTTTCTTTGACTTACATTCCTTTTGTGAAATAGAAAAACAAAAAACAATAGGAAAAAACCCACGTTTTAAAGTACAAATCAGAAACTGGAAGAAATATTTGAAACCAGTAAGAAACAGTTTAACATCCTTAATAAATATAAATTATTACACATAAGTATGTGTAAATATGTAATATATTACATATACTATACAAAGTAATATGTAAATATATGACATGTATGTAAATATGTAAATATATTACACATACTATATAAAGTCAATATATACAAAATATGTAAGATGTCTACCAAAAAAATGAGCATCAGAAAGGCTGAGAACACAAAATTAGCAAAAATATTGTGTTGGAAAAAGTACATAAAAATAAGTATAAAAAATGTTTCGCCACATTAGTAATAAAAAATCAAAAATTAATCCTCTAAGGTACAATTTTTCCAAATCAGCAAAGATTTGAAATAACCAATAACAGTAAAAATTAATAAGGATCCAGTCAGCTGGACATTCCCATATGTTGCTTTAAATGATACCCCAAGCCCAAGTCCTTTATCTGAAATCATTAGAGATGTGCTTCAGACTTTGGAATTCTTTAGAATTTTTTTAAAAGTTACCTGTTATGTACATTAAGCAGAAACTGCAGCCAGGCGAGGGGCAGTACATCATAATCAGACACATTAATATTTCTGCAGTTGAACATACAAATACTTACAAGAAGTAGAATAAATGAAAGACTGAAAACAGCCTCATTTCTGCTGATGACAGTTCTGCCACAAAATGAGTTCAGGTTAGATTTTACTACAAAATGAGTTAGGAACAAATGTATGGTTTTCAGAGCTTTTTAGGTTCTAAAGCTGTTGATAAGGAATTCTGAACTCTTCATAGAATCTTTCTCAAAATCAATTTGGCCACATAATTATAAATTTAGACTTTAAAAAGTACATGCATTTTGACCAATTTCAAGGAGGAACCAAGTAGAAACATACAAAGAGTTATACTTCAGGATATACATAAGAATTTTATTTACAACAATAAAAATGAAATTGGCATAGACTTATAACAGCAGAGTAATGGCCGCCTTATGAAACAAATAAAGGGCTATTATATGGCCATGAAATCATTTTGAGAATACTCATTGACTCAGGAAAAGGCTCATTATTTATTGTTGAATAAAAGATAAGACATAAACTTCATATTTGGTGTGATACCAATTAAAAAATAGATGTATATTTGTAGAACAAAAGACTTGAAAAATACGCCAAAGAACTAATAGCGATTATAGCTAACCACTGGAATCATAGGTGATTTTTACTGTATTGTTCATAACTATGTCTTTGAAGTTTTTCTTATACTGAGCATGTAATACTTTCATAATTATTAATTTTCTACACAGGATTTATCCTATTAATCTTACTGTTTATCTGAGTACATAATACAACCCCTGGGGGAGGTTTTACCACTAGAGATGGAGCAAATGACTCTGGTTGGCTCTCGCCCTAGCACCATCACCGTCCTGGGGAACTTAGTTCACAGTACTGAAGCCCTGAAGGAGACTGCTGGCTTCGCAGCTCAGAGTGGTGGTGGGGAGGTGGGGTAACTGCTACTCTCGGTGAAATCACAACCATAACTTACTTGACACCTGCTGAGAAGCTCATCACAGGGAAGAAGAGCCCGTCTGTGTTGAAGTTCTCAAACATCCCCTGCACAGGTTGTCCATTGATGCGGAATGAAATGCTGGGCACGCCGAGGTCCAGGCAGCAGCTTACCACATCATCGGATCTCAGGAGGTGCTGGTTGATGGAAGCCACAGCTCTGGGTATCCGGCCTGGGGAGGAAAGAACAGGAAGAAGGCTGTGGAACTCTGGAGGCACCTGCGAGGCTGAGAAAGGCTCAGAGGCCTCTGGGGGAGATGGGGAGGTGTGATGGGTACCCAAGAGGTCCAGAGGTACTACTGCATTTGAAATGCAACTTTGCTTTTCCTGTGTGAGATGAGCAATGAGAAATGAATTCCTAAGCTGGCGAGTGGGCAGACTCCATGCCTGATTTGAGATGAGTCTCAGGGGAAATGCTCAAACTGCTAAGAATGAGAAATAACAAAAACTTAACCTATTCAATGTGTGTTCAGACTGTGGCCTGGTGTCCGAAGTAGCAGACAGAATGCTTTTGCTGGTGTAGTGCTTCAGAGGTGGCTGGGGTGTGTGTGTGCTTAGTTTTAAGTGCCGAAAGACCTTTCTGTCTTTTACTTCCTCAAAAAGATTAGGCTCCTCTAGTGTTGAATAGAGAAGCCATCAGAGAGAAGAATGGCAAGGCTATCTAGCCATTAAACTATGCTATGTAGGCTGGGCGCAGCGGCTCACGCCTATAATCCCAGTTCTTTGGGAGGCTGAGGCAGGTGGATCACCTGAGGTCAGGAGTTTGAGACCAGCATGACCAACATGGAGAAACCCCATCTCTACTGAAAATACAAAAGTAGCCGGGCGTGGTGGTGGATGCCCGTAATCCCAGCTACAGGCTAAGAAAGGAGAATCGCTTCAACCTGGGAGGTGGAGGTTGCGGAGAGCCGAGATCGTGCCATTGCACTCCAGCCTGGGTAACAAGAGCAAAACTCCATCTCAAAAAACAACAACAACAACAAAAAACTATGTTACAGTTCGCTTATTTGTTTTAAAGAACTTTATTATTTCAGATAAGCGGGAAAACACATTGCCAGTTATATTCTGAATTCATTTAAAAACTTTTCTTCACATCTCTTTCATAAGATGATTGATCATTTCCTGACTTAAAGGAGTGAGGAAAAATCACCTCTCTGCTTTCCTATCTTATATCATTGTATTCTGGAAATTCTAAAAGTAAAGATTAATAATTATAACCACCCACCCCTCCCCTATTGGGTTTACATTTCTGTTAGAAAGAGAGCAACAAAAGGGAAGTTAGGTTTTAAAATAGGGTTTCCAGCAAAAGATAAAAAGATACCTTGTTTCTTGATTACAGAAGTAATATGTATTCATTATAAAGGGTCACCACTTATACAGGAAAGTATACAAAAAGGCTGGGTGCTCATGCCTATAATCCCAGCACTTTGGGGGGCCAAGGCAGGCGGATCGCTTGAGCTCAGGAGTTTGAGACCAGCCTGGTCAACACAGTGAAACTCTGTCTCTACTAAAAATACAAAAATTAGCTGGGCGTGGTGACACGCACCTGTAGTCCTAGCAACTTAGGGGTCTAAGGTGGAAAGATAGCTTGAACCCAGTAAGTGGAGGCTGAGGTGAGCTGAGATCATGCCATTGTGCTCCAGCTTGAGCGACAGAACGAGACCTTGTCTCAAATAAATACAAAAGAAAAAATATAACTCCATAAAAACGCTTCCAAATATATATGTACACACACACTCTAGTTTGATGGAGTTATATGTATTTTACGGAGTTACACATATACACACTTTTTTTTTTTTTTTTGAGAGAGAGAGTCTCACTCTGTCGCCCAGGCTGAAGTGCAGTGGCACCATCTCGGCTTCACTGCAAGCTCTGCCTCCCGGGTTCACGCCATTCTCCTGCCTCAGCCTCCCCGAGTAGCTGGGACTACAGGCACCCGCCACCACGCCCGGCTAATTTTTTTTATTTTTAGTAGAGACGGGGTTTCACCGTGTTAGCCAGGATGCTCTCGATCTCCTGACATCGTGATCCGCCTGCCTCGGCCTCCCAAAGTGCTGGGATACAGGTGTGAGCCACCGCGCCCGGCCCCACACACACACTTTTTATTCAAACTGGGGTATCCACTTTTTATCCAAAATCTGAAATGCTCTAGAGTCTGAAACTTGTTGAGCACTGACATGATGCCACAGGTGGAAAACTTCATACTCAATCTCATGTGATGGGTCACAGTCAAAAAAGTCAAAATTTTGTTTCATGCACAAAATTATTAAAAATTTTGTATAAAATTACCTTCAGGCTTTATGGGTATTTATGAAACATAAAGGAATTTTGTGTTCAGAGTTGAGTCCCACCCACAAGGTCTCTTATTATGCATATGCAAATATTCCCAAACCCAAAAAATCGAAAACCTGAAACATTTTTGGTCCTAAGAATTTCACATAAGGGATACTCAACCTGTAATAGATTCTAAACTAAGTGGTGAATTTTTAAAGGGTGAAATCACTGTGCTCTTTTTAATTAATAAAAAAGATGAAGTAGATCCCTCTAATTATTTTGGGTAATTGACAAAGCCATATTGCATTCCCTCCCACTCTTCCACAAGCAGTAATGAGGTTCTCCTCTGTGCCAGATGCTACACCTGGGGCTGGGGATCAAAGACAGAAGATCTAATTCATGCTCTTAAGAAGCCCATAGTCTGGTGGGAAATGGACATTTAAATAAAAAATATACAATATGATAAATATTGGAATGAAGGTATGTATGTGTTGCCTTCTAGAAGGAGAGGAAGATGCCTGGGAATCTGGGAGCATGGGACACCTTGATACCTGGAGAATCAAAAGCTCACTAGATAAATGAGAAACGAAGGAGCAAGAGAAGTGTCTAACATAGTTGCAGAATGGCTGGAGTTTGGTAAGGCTAGAAGGTGAGGGTTAATGAAGGCTGAATGAGGGAGACAGGACGGGGCAATAAAGCCGGACAGGAACATTGAGCTTGGACCACCTGCACAGCAAGAGTGCTGCTCCACACAATGTACTCAATGCGTATCGGCAAATAGTCTGGGGTAGCCTTAGACTCTGTTTTTATAACTTTAATACCTTGCTTCACCACTGAGAAAAAGGAACAGGCTCCTCATCGTAGCACCTACAGGTAAAATTATTTAAAAACAACAAAACTGAGCCCAGGTTGAAGAGTGTAGGTTTGACTCTTTCAAATTTCTCCATTTGAGGACATTGAGTACCCTTAGCTCATTGTATGGAGTTTAGATACCCAGCTTCCAGGATCTCTTCTTCCTCCTGTTCAAGTCTGTTATGAAAAAATTCTGTGATATTAAAATTCAGCAAAGCTTGCAGTAATTGTCTCACCTTTAAGATTTATCTTACCATTAAAAATAATCTTTCCTGCATAATTTTCTTTTTCTTTTTTTTTTTTTAGTTTAACTTCTGGAAAATATCACTATAGTTACTTGAACAAATACTTTTTTATTTTTATTTACTTATTTATGTTTTGAGACAGCGTTTCACTCTGTCACCCAGGCTGGAGTACAACAGCACGATCTCGCTTCACTGCAACCTCTGCCTCCTGGGTTCAAGCGATCCTTTCACTGCAGCCCCTCAAGTAGCTGGGACTACAGGCTCACGCCACTGCCCAGATAATTTTTGTATTTTTAGTAGAGAGAGGATTTCACCATGTTGGCTAGTCTGGTCTTGAACTCCTGGCCTCAAGTGATCCTCCCACCTCGGCCTCCCAAAGTGCTGGGATGACGGGTTTGAGCCACTGCACCCAGCCCACTTGAACAAATTCTAACGAATATTTGTGAACTGAGGAAGACCAGGAAATAATTGAAATGCTACACTGGACAATTGTCTTTAAAAGTATTCAGATCCTTGCTGGATAAAAATACAAATTCCAAGGTTCTTTAATGTTCTAAGAATCATACAAACTGGGACAAAACTGTCAAATGTTGATTCGTGACTCCGGTGTCCTCTCTCGCGTCCTCTGAGGGTTCACCGTTGGCTTCTACACTGGCCTGAGGCTCAGCCACTAAAGACAAAGAGCAGCTTTCATGGGTGATTCTCTTCATCTGCAGCAGGGCTTTGATACCAACAGGAGCTGAGCTCTGAACTTTATTTAGCCAGAGCTGCCATATGCCCTCCAGGGGAAATACGGTTGGGAGAATTTCTCCTGCCTGGCTTGTTCTTTCCACTGAAAGTAACCACCAGGAGGAGCAATTATGCCCTCGTGGTAAAAGACACTGTCTTTTCCCACCTTTTTTTCTACTAGACTGGGCTCAAAGTAGAAGTTTCCTTTGGAACATTGGCTAAGAAAAGTTATAAGCAAATTGAATTCATAGACTGGGCCTATTTTTAAAGGGAAGAGAGTTGAGACTAATATTATCTAGAAATGAAAGGGTAACTGTTGATAATCACTGGATATGAAGTATATACTTAGCAAGTGCTTAGAGCAAAGTAATGGGAAGACTATTTGGATTAGAGAGCCCATTTCATATAATATTCACACTGTGAAAAATTATCTGATGAAGTATACCTCACTTTAAAATGTGAGTACTATGAAGAGTTTGAAATTAGAAAATGATGGACTCGTGGCATTGCTTTTCCATAATGTGTTTTATAAATCTCCTCACATGCACAGAAAGTAATCTCTACCCCTGTGAGGGCTTTCATGGCTTCCTAATCATTTAGTAAGGGTCTTGCACTCCACATTTAAACAAGATGCAAATCCTTTCAACTGAGCTGCAATGAGGTAGCAAAGGGAGGTCGGAGGTGCCTTGGAGTCACACAGGACTGAGTTCAAATCCCAAGCCCTTACCTGCTGCATGAACCAGGACCTATGATTTTACCAGAGGCTCAACTTCCCCATCTGTAAAATGGGCACAGTTGTACCCACAGGGATGCTGTAAAGAGACTTATTTGTAAGGTACCATTATTATCCTTTTGACTTTAATGAAGTAAATAAATGATGTCCTGTGTACCACTTAAGAGGCAGTTTATCCTAGTGGTGAAGGGGTTTCTGGAACCGGACTGCCTGGCCTCTAGTTCTGGGTCTGTTACTTACTGTGTGACCTTGGGCAAGTAACTTCCCTTGGTGGACTCAAGTTACCTAATCTGTCAAACAGGAATAATGTCTACCTCATAAGACTGCTATGAGTTTCCAATCAATTAATCTATACAGAGCAATAGAAGAGTGCCTCACACACTGTAACCCACAGCAAATGCTATTACTGTTTGTGTTTTATCAACTCCAGGAACCTTAATCATTAGGCTAACAGTAGAAAAGTTTGCCGGGACACTGTAGGAATATTATACCTTTTATAATACTAGAAAAAAGTAACAATGTGGGAAATCACAGCATTGAGGGCTGAATCTAAAAAGTGATTTTAAATCTACTCTCTTTATTGAAAGATAGTACTGAAAAATATGCACATTTTAAAGTATGTTTAATGTATTTGACCCTTTTAGAACAACCAGCAGAAATGTGACACTATGGAATGAAAAATCAAACTTGTTTCAAAGCACTTTTCTAAGAGCAGCCTCAAGTGCTTTTTATGATATTAGGAACTCTGAGTAATTCTAGAGACCATCCGCTGCAAGAGGCTAGTGGTTCTTATCTCTGCCAGTCTGAAGAAGAAAAACTGTCCCCTGGTTTGGAGGCTGAGGCCCACCTGAAGGGCCCAGGAAGCTTGGAAAGGCCATTCCAAACCCGATAATAAGATTTTTTTTAAAGGCCACTTAATCAGATGCTGCACATCTTCAATTAACCTCAGGGTGTATTACTGCAGAATTTAGTACCTTCCGATGGGTAACGAGGCAACTGGAAACAGCGACGCTCGGCACTTGCACAGGTCTAGGCACTGCAGTTTGGCATTATAATCCAAGCACAAATATTTAGCCATTTGGAATGAGAGGGGATCCAAAGACAGAAAAGCGCTGCTCTTCTGCAGCTACTCCTCGGATCTTGTCACACGGCACTGGCGTTGGAAAGGTCTGAGTCACAATGGGCTGCGTTTTATAAACAAATACCCTGGGACTCATTGTAGCTGGGAGACAGGTGAAGTCTCCTTGGGCAAATCTGACTGCAGAGGTAAATTATCGTGAGGAGCCTTAATAAATCAGGAAACACAATTTTACTCCATTCATTCGTTTCCACACTACTCGTCTCTTGGGATGGTGAATTCTTTTGCTTATTTCAATTCTGAGGAGGAAAAAGTGGTTAAAGGGAAGACATGATTTCTCCTACGGAACTTCCCCCAGCCAGTAACGTACTATGTAGGCTGCTCCAAGCAGACCTCACTCCCAACTGCTGTCCTGAAAGCCCCATCGAGGATCCACTCAGAGAGGGAAAGTGATACCATCACACAAAAGAGCCATTCCTCCAAAGAGAAGATCACAGCGTCTGAGCTGACCCTGGACTCTGTAGGGAGGGTTAGACAGAGTGCAGGAGGGAGATGTTCCCACAGCTGATGCCTGAAAATGACTTCCCAGGCTTCCGCGGCTAAAAAGACCTATTAAGGCTGTCTTCTCCCCTACACAGAGAAAAAGCTCGTTCATACTTCCAGGATGTCACTTTGAGAATTCTTTCCTCATTCAGCATGGAACTGGGGTTCTTTATTCCCTTAGATATTCCAGGGGTAGCTCTAACTGGGCTATTCTCATGGTCTTGAGTGAAGTACCAAGGACTCTAGATTTGGTCTTTATAACTACAGTGCAATTCACAGATGATGAGGGAAGGTAGCTCATATTTACTGTGTATCTAATGTGTGTCAGGAACTTCGTATTTCTCATTTAAATTTCGTAAGAATCTTATATTATCCTCATTTTATCAGACGAAAACTGAGTCTCTGAGAGGTTAAGTAATTTGTCCAGTGTAAAAAAGAAACATGGGCCAGGCACGGTGGCTCACGCCTGTAATCCCAGCACTTTGGGAGGCCAAGGTGGGTGGATCACAAGGTCAGGAGATCGAGACCATCCTGGCTAACACGGTGAAACCCCGTCTCTACTAAAAATACAAAAAAAATTAGCCGGGCGTGGTGGCGGGCACCTGTAGTCCCAGCTACTTGGGAGGCTGAGGCAGGAGAATGGTGTGAACCCAGGAGGTGGAGCTTGCAGTGAGCCAAGAGCTTGGAGCTTGGAGTGGAGCCACTGCACTCCAGCCTGGGCGACAGAGCGAGACTCCGTCTCAAAAAAAAAAAAAAAACAAAAAACAAAAAACAAAAAACAAAAGAAACATTAAGTGGCAGAGCTAGGATTCAAACCCAGGCATAACTCCAGAGCCGTGCTGTTTGTTCTTGACTTTCCATTGACAAAGTGTTAGAGGCACTGTAATTCTTTCCAACTACTGCAAAATCTATTGTACTTTAATAAAAGTATGTTAAAGACCAATTCAAGGCAGTGGCTTAATTTATGCACATGAACAACTTTAAAGGTAATGACCCGGGCATTTAAATCTCAAATAAAAGGAGAGTAATTTATCATGACCACTTTCTAATATATCCTCCTATCTACCCACCATTCTCTCCTGTAGTAAGTTGGAGTGTTAGTTCCGTTTCATTTCTTCATCAGACAATTACCTTTTCATCAGATAGCCTGAAATTCATGGCTGTCCTGGTGGGGGTCATTAACAGAAACCTTATTTCTTCAGCTGAAGAAATATTCCTGACATATTCCAATCCCTTCTGCGAGATATATGTTCCCTGCATGCTGGTTGGAGAAGTCAGAACAACGCCCAGACCCAGGAAAGCTTTGGGTTTTGGTGAGAATGAAAGGTATAAAACTTGTAGACACTGGTTTCTCCATGTCTCAGCAGATGCTGGAGACTGAGGGATGAAATCCCTGGAGTGCACCTACATGGACACGGCAATACACCATCAAGTGCAGGTCATTTCACAGAGTCACAATCAGTTTCTGAAAAGCTGAGTCACCAGCCTTCTTCCCACTTCTCCAATCATAGGAGCCATTGCTAGTGATGTTCGGCATGAGCCTGGAGCACCCAGCTTCCTTGGCTTCAGAGGAGACAGGAGGGGTGAGGGAGAGGGTGGGGAACTGCACACTCCTGGAATGATACACAATCAGACAGGATGGGATGTTCAGGTCCTGAACTGCACAGAGCAGCCCTCTATGGATGCACCATGAATGGGTTCCATGCCTCCTGACTCACTGATATATCCATTCCTCAAATTTCTACAGAGGGATACAGGAATAAGTAAGTGCCCCATGCAGTGCTGTGAAGTCAGAAAAAGACTAAGTCAATTTTTTCCTTTGAGAGTGATTAGTTTCTCTTTGAAACAAGGGTCCAGTTTGCTTCACCCCAGGGTCTAGGTGAGCTTCATACTTCCTCAGCCAGTCTCCACGCAGAGCCCTCTTCAGGTGTAGCTGGGCTCCAGAGAACGTTCTTGGGCTATGGTGCCAAGTGGACGGGAGACAGGCAGAAGTCAGCAGGAGTGTGAAACAATTTTTTCAAGTCAATCTTGTCAATTCCTTCACAGACTTAATCCTACCACACTCAGGAGCTGCAAAGGTGCATGAGCATAAGGATTCTTCCTCCTCAGATCATTTATTCAGAGACAGTTTCCTGAGAACCTTATGATATCTGATGATAACCTAAGCTTAAGGTCACTACTTCATGGCCACAGACTCAGTGGCTCCATGATAACACTATGAGAACAAAGGGAAGCTCCACCTCCCATGAAGAATTAGGGAAGGTTAAGTTGGGAGGATGAAAGCACAAGGTAAGACTTTCCCTTCACATGACCCCATCATCCTGCCATTTTGAATCCAGTTATGTCAGGACCACACTGTTCTCTGGGACACACAGAACATGAACAAAAGGCTTTTTTTTCATTCTTCCCCCATGGTAGTGATCCAGGATAAAGAGGTATACAAATGAATGTTTACAGCCTATTCCTAAAAGTTTTAAAGTGTTGAAGCAGAATGCAACATAGCTCCTAAAATAACAACAACAAAATTCATATGGACCAACTGAAAATAAAGACCAATTAAAAGAAGCATGTCACTGGGACCTGAGCTGACTTAATCATTGGTATCAGGCAAGTAGGTTGTAACTACAAAGCTAAGGGAAGGAGGAAAATGTGATGGGTTATGTAGTTACCAGTTACAGAAGAAAATGTAGAGGTTTGTCCTGTAGAGATAAACTTTTCCTTTGTATTGGATTTGAGGAAGAATGTGTGTCATGGTTACTTATGTAATGGACACGTGCCACCATGCTTACGTAAGGAATTTCTATAAGGGATACAATGTCTCTAATTGCAGTTTTGCAAAAGATACAGAAAATTCACGCTTTGGACAACAGACCGGAGAGGTAAGGCTCTTCTTCCCGATGAAAGCCTGAGAGTTAATCTTGCGTTTTTCACCCAGGCAGAAGCCAAGACATTCCTCCACAGGCACGGGCCATGGACATGCTTGGGAAAAGCATCAATTATTTATCTAAAAAAAAGGAAGCCCTGAATTCGTTTAAAGAGGTTGGCACCTACTGTGCGTTGGGCATGGCTCCAGATATTTTATAGATTGTATTATGAAGCAACAGGCTGTGTTGACAAGGTTATGGACTTATAGTCAGGTCTAGATCCTTCCTCGTGTGACTTTGAATAAATTACTGAACCATCTTTATGCTTCCGGTCACACGTTTGTCATGTGAGGTCAATATTTTCTACCTTAAGGGGTCATTGTGAGGATAAAATAAGAGAAAAATGAACAAAAAGTATGTAACTCACTGCCCAGTGAATAAATGCTGAGTCTCTGCTCATATCATCCTAACGATTCCATAAAATATTGCTCATACAGATACAATGAGCTTGAGAGAAGTGATCTGCACTAGACCATGTAGCTGGGAACTGAGTAATGGTATAAATGAGTCTTATTTTAACCTGATACTCTTTTCCATCTAACCGTTTAATTAGTTGAGACTCTTGAGTCTCCATCATTTCAAGTGAAAGTGGTAATTTCAGCTAGAATAATTTGAGCCTCCATCATTTCCAGTGAGATTATGAGCCAAAGCTTTAGCAAGGTACTCACCTGACCAAAGGTGAAGTCCATCAAAGCCATAGGAGTACAGGTCATCGCCAACACCATTGCCTCCCCATCCTTCTCCACCTCCTGGGTATGGGGCATAGCCTGAGGAAGAGGCCCAGCCCACCCGCAGATGTGTGGGCTCTGCTGTCAGGAAGGGGTCCACCTGGTCGATAATCAGCTCGAAGTACCACTTCTTGTACTGGGCTGAGCCCTCCGCGACTCCCAGGAAGATGTTGGGCCGGATACTGAAATTAAACATGGGCAAGTGGCATCTACAGACCCTCAAAAACTGAGAAAGCAAGTTGAACCAGGCCATAGGAGGCAATGGCCCATTTACACCTAGGACAAGAGCAATGCTGTGTTTTTCATATTGCTCAAAAGATGGGAGGGATCTCTAAAAGCCAGGAGTCTGAGATCAGCCTGGGTAACAAAGTGAGACCCCATCTCTACAAAAATTAGCCGGGTATGGTGGTGCACACCTATAGTCCAAGCTACTTGCGAGGGTGAGGTCAGAGAATTGCTTGAGCCTAGGAGTTCGAGGCTGCAGTGAGCCATGATTATGCCACCGCACTCCAGCCTGGGCAACAGAGTGAGACCTTGTCTCAAAAAAAAAGACTAGAAAAAGCTTAGGACCCTCAACACTTGATCAAGTTCTTAGCGTGACACATCAGGACAATATTTTCATTACAAAACATAAAGGATGTTTCTTTTAACATTCCATTCAAGGCAACCAACGTTTACTGAGTGCCAACCATGGGCAACGATGCTGAAAATGTTATACAGAAACCTTTGTTTCTTTAAGTTAAAAGAAAATTTTACTTGAATTCCATTTTCTGGTCAATTGGTATAAGCACCCTTATTTTCAGTACAGCAGCTTCGTTACCAAAGCATTATTAATAACACTGGTCTCTTAAAACCATTAAGAAGTCATTACTAGGCAACCTCGTTAAGGAAAAGAGGTTTTAATGTATCTGGCAAAGTGGTTGAAAGCTTAAGATACTCCACTTAGAGTTTTTATGTTAGGAATCATACTCTTATAGACGAACTGTTCTTGGGCTGGAGCTATGCCCTATTTTGGGTAGGCAAAGAAAAACCAGGCTGGCACCATGAAGAAAGTAAGTCTGTGTGACAGCTCAGGTCTTTGGGCCACTCTGCACTTCAGAGGGAAGACTCTATTCTTGCCATTGTGGATTAGCGTGTAGGCCTAGGTAGAAAGTGGCTAGAAAACCGCAGACCTGCCTAGTCCCAGTCCAGTGAGTTCACATGAGTCACGTGCAGCCACATGTATGGACTAGCAAGCTAAGGGTCCTGCAGGAGCCCCTGCTCTTCACCCTGATCCTCGCAGACAGCAGTGAGATACATGGCCATGTGCCAGAGGATTCAAGAGGCCACAGTCTCACTTGGGACATCCATTCTATGAAAAGATTATAGAAAAAATGTTGGTATATAAAAATAAACATGAATATATTATGAAGTTATAAGAGTTGCATTAATGTTTAAAAGAAAACAGGGCCGGGCACGGTGGCTCAAGCCTGTAATCTCAGCACTTTGGGAGGCCGAGACGGGCGGATCACGAGGTCAGGAGATCAAGACCATCCTGGCTAACCCGGTGAAACCCCGTCTCTACTAAAAAAATACAAAAAAAAAATTAGCCAGGCGTGGTGGCAGGCGCCTGTAGTCCCAGCTACTCGGGAGGCTGAGGCAGGAGAATGGCGTAAACCCGGGAGGCGGAGCTTGCAGTGAGCTGAGATCTGACCACTGCACTCCAGCCCGGGCGACAGAGCGAGACTCCGTCTCAAAAAAAAAAATAAAAAATAAAAGAAAACATAGTAGGCCATCTCAGGTCAAATTCTTCAGCACTCAGATGCTACATATACTTTGTCCTCAGCTAATTAAACAGAAAAGTTTGAAAAATTCTGCTAAAGGGGTTGGAAGCCCTAGTCATAGGAAGTGCATGTTTGCTTGGTCTTGTCTTACGTACTTGTATCGCCATGGAAACTGTGGGCGGGCAATGCTGGAGTTCAGATCAGCCCTCTTGGAGGGCCTGCTTGGAGACAACACAGGCAGAACTATGCTTGGCATCTGGAATGACGGTGGTGGCCTTACCTGGTTACATCGTTAATCAGTCGCGTCTGCAAGAGCAGGTTTCTCCGGGGCAGCAGGTTGTCACAGATCAGATTCTGGTTGGCTCTCACTGCAACCCCATTGCAGAGACAGAGGGAGCACAGGATATCCAGAACCTGCAGCAGGACACACCCACCAAACTTTAGGACCACCAGGAGGGCACAGTAAGCAGGACCACCACAGGGCATGAAGGAAGGAGTCATAAAGGGTGGGGTCTAGGTGATGGGTGGAGAGCTAGCTCAGAGCCAAGGAGGCTTTGCCTCTTACCCAGAAGGAACGAGTGATGCCTCAGGGCCTGCTGCTTCTTGGGAAAATGAGTCTGGGCTTCTTTCTAGCCCCTCTGCTCTAGTCTTATGCCCCTTGCCTCCAAACCGTGCATACCATCGGTAGCCATTGTTCTATTACAGTAAGTAAGAGGCTGCGCTCTGAAGACAGACTAAGATAATACCCCAGCCAGGCCAGGACTAAGGTGTAGTGAGGCATCTAGGGCACAAAATCTGAGCCCTGCTCACTGTCTCAGCTCTGAAAACACAGAGCAGAAGAATAAAAGGCCCTCCATGGACTTCCAACTCAAGCAGCACACTCTCACCCAGCCCTGATGGTGCTTGGCGCTGAGTATCAGTGGATATTTATTAATAAAAAGGCACGTAAGATTCCCATCTGGCCAAGGTGTTGCATGTAGCAAGCTTGGGAATGGAATTGTGTGTAGGTGGGGTGATGGTAGGGCAGACTCCTGTTCTTTGGTCTTTTGCTGTGATATCAAAACTCATGAAGATGATAATCTTCAGAGATTCCTGGAAACTGGTATTCTTTAATTCCTGGAAACTGGTATTCTAAATATTTTACCCGCTCTCCTTCTCCCATCTAGGAGAACAAACTTACAAGAGCCCAGGTGGCCCATGAATCTGAGAGACCCATCATTAAACTGCTTCTGCCCCTTGTTTTCCAGCTGCCTAGAAACTGGGAACAGCCTCTGTTTGCCTCATCCTGCACGCTCACCTCTCCTTGCACTGTATCCTCTTCCATTCAGACTTTTTGTTCCTCTCATGGCAAAGCGAACTGTGCTGGGCCAGTCAGGTTCTGTTCCTCCCGCTCACAGAGAGGAATGTGCAAACAGCAGTCAATAAATAACAGCCACGATATGGCAGGTTGTACCAACAGAGAGGCAGGCAGCCTCGTTTCAGTCTCTCAAAGTGGCCATTGAAGACTCAATGCTTAGTGGGGTTTGATAGCTTCAAGGTGTTTGTGGCATTTGTATCCATAATTCTCACAAACCAATTTTCTACCTGACTCCCTGAATGTCAGTTTTGTTCCAGATAAATACAAAGCACATTTACGGGACAAGCAGTAAAGAATCCCAAATGCAGTTTTATGGGGGACTCTTACCATTAGCACTCTGTGAAAGATTTCAACTGTGGAAACTTGAAATCCAAAGGATAATCTCTCACCCTAAGAAAAGAGCCATAGACGGCCAGGAAATGAAATACTTTCAAGTCGGCCTATTACACATTTCATCTGTTTTGCCTCGGAGTGATGGCTGCGGGAGACTTGCTGTCACAGCCAGAGGGAAAGCAGGGCTTAATCCACATGCAGTAGGAACAGCAAAGAGAAAAAGGCTCTGTAAAAAGCACACAGCCGAACAGAGCAGTGCCTCATCTATAAATAAATGATGCCACTTAAAGAATCAGAGTTGACAATGTTTCGGTTTTGCTTTAGGAGACACTCCTTCAGGTAAAACTGGGGAATGGGGATAAACTTCCTTTTCTAAAATAGTTCAAACGGGTTTGTGAAAGGAAAATATCTTGGGCCCCCAAAATCACTAAGGAAAACTTAAGCTGGAAACTGCTTAGGATAAACCTGCCTCACGTTCTATTCAGTCACTGCTCTGCTCACTGAGATAGATGCATATCCCATTTGCCTCCTTTGGAAAGGCTAATCAGAAACTCCGAAGACTGTAACCATTTGTGTATCACCTGTCTGTGACCTGGAAGTTCCCTGTCTGCTTCCAGTCCTCCTGTTTTGGCTTCAAGTTGTCCCACCTTTCCAGACTGAACCAATGTACTTCTTATATATATTGAGTGATGTCGCACGTCTTCCTAAACGTATAAAACCAAGCTGTGCCCGGGCCACCCTGGGCACATGTCGGCAGGACTTCCTGAGGCTGTGTCACGAGCGCGTCCTCAACCTTGGCAAAATAAACTTTCTAAATGAACTAAGACCTGTCTCAGATTTTCTGGGTTCACATTTTGGTAACCACGGGGGAGATTCTGAGTGGAGATGTCCCGACCTTTGAAGAATCTCCTATCGGTGCTTGGTACCAGCATGAGCTAACCTTACGGCTTAAACAAATAGGACAATGTGCTGAGGTCTGAGAGTACTCCCTCCAGAGAGTCCCTGATCTCCCAAAACTTTAGATTGAGATCTAAAGTCTAGTTTGCTGTACTTTTTTTTTTTTTTTTTTTTTTTTAAGTTTTACTTGCTTCCAATAGGAAGCCAAGTTTTCCTGCTTCCATGATGATGGAAGGCAGGTGACTCCTTTATGGAGTTTGAGCTTGCTTCCAACAGGGAAGATGAGTTGTTTTCTTTGTTTGTTTGTTTGTTTTTGTCCTGCTTCTAAGGCTGGCAGACAGCAGTCTATAGCCTGAGACCCATCACTAGGTAAGAAACTGGTTTGGGATTCTGTCCTGCAAATTCCTTTTAAACGATTAAAGTTAGCATTTAACAACCAGCTGCTGCTAATTTCTGCTTACACAGAGTGCTCAGAAGTCATACAATTTGTATGATCATTGTTGCTTTAGCAGCATTTTGTCCTAGTAGAAATATGGTAATAAGATTAAAAATTTTTTTAAAGGAGTTCAATCGTTAAAAGTCAGCTTAATTAAAAGGCTAACATCCAAAATGGGTGTGTGTATGTGTGCATGTGTGAATGTTTGTATTTGAAAGGTCTTCATGGTTTTGGTTGGTTGTTTTTCTCTCCTAAGGCCTTGCCTTTTTTTTTTTTTTTGAGCAAAAATTTTTTTTTCTTCTCAGTTAACTGAATTTTGTTTTCATCTGATTTTTTTTTTTAATTAAAACAATTATTGCAACAGAGGCTACTCTTCAGTTTTTAAGGAAGAGTGTAGTTTAATTTTATGTTTAATTTGGCTCAAAGAAAAATAACAGTGTCTCCCTCTAGCATCACCAGACTTTTTCTCTCTGTGCTTTATGATGTAAATTTTGCTATTTGATTTTCACTTGAGTTGTTTCCCTTAATGTGCAAACTTACGGCTATTTAGCTGACAACTGCCTAGGGTTGTGAAACAGGTTATCAAGAATCTGAAAGTCTAAGACAGGAAAAAAAAAGGGCTGGGGGGAGTCTTTATAAATCTATAAAATGTACTTCCATTGGCATGCCTCATAAGTTTTTATATGTATTCATGTGATGTGTACAGAATGTTTTAGTACTAACAATATATAAAGAGCTCTAATTAATTGGCTCAAAAAATAAAAGCTCTTAAATTATATAATAAATAAGAAAAGACTAGTTAAATGCTTTTTAAAGTACCTGTAACTTAAATAAAATCTTTTTTTTTTTTTTTTTTTTTTTTTGATGGAGTCTCGCATTGCTGCACTGTCACCCAGGCTGGCGTGCAATGGTGCAATCTTGGCTCACCGCAACCTCCGCCTCCCAGGTTCAAGCGATTCTCTTGCCTCAGCCTCCTGAGTAGCTGAGATTACTGGCGTCCACCACCCAGCTAATTTTTTGTATTTTTAGTACAGACAGGGTTTCACTATGTTGACCAAGCTGGTCTTGAACTCCTGACCTTGTGATCTGCCCACCTCGGCCTCCCAAAGTGCTGGGATTACAGGCGTTAGCTACTGCGCCTGGCCAGTAAAATCTTTAATAAATAAGCTAAGCTTTAAAATTACTGGTAAACTACTATTAGAAATACCTTAAGAATTGCCCAGCATACATTTTTGTTTGCATTTATTAATCAAGCAATTTCATACTTATCCCTGCCAAACACTGTAAGGTGTCAAAATTTGGCAAAGGGGTTACAAAACTACAAGCCCAGCCCAAAACAGAATAATCTTTGCTTTTGTAATTTGTAATAAATAAGACATTGATAAGGGTTTAATGAAAATAGCTGCATCTTGAATGTAGTAAGACTACTGTAACTTCTAATCCAGTGGCTTTAGGCAGTCTAGTTCACAGGCAATAAGGAGGTTTGTTTTGGGAAAGGACTGTTATTGTCTATTTCAAAGCTAAACTATAAATTACATTCCTCCCAATGTTAGTTCAGCCTATGCTCAGGAATGAACAAGGACAGCTTGGAGGTTAAGAGCGACATTGAGTCGGTTAGATCAAATCTCTTTTCAGTGTCTCAGTTATAATTTTGCAATAGCAGTTTTATAACTTTAAATAATGACTATCACAGTTTTCATGAATAATCTAGGTAAACAATTAAAACAATTAGGTAAATGTAATGGCATAAATATTTGTAGACAAATTTGTCATAATTTAGAATATAAAGCTATATTAAATTAAATAATAGATATTTCACTATTTGGGTATTTTCCAATAAATACACATTGTAGGAAAACATTATTGCTAAAGAAAAAAGAAGTGTGTCCTTAAAAAAAAAAGTGAACAAGTTTTGTCTAATTCAAAGTTTAAAGGTTATGTATAGAACAAGGTGAAAGGAACCAGGAATAAAAAAGATGTAAAGAAAGTTATAAAAATAAAGAGGTTTTATTCTATCTTTTTTGAGGTGAAAAAATTACAGAGAAATAATTTTATATAAGAAAGAATCTTGCATGGTAAATTTAGTCCTAAAATAAAATAACTGCTTTTTTAAAAAGGAGGGATGTTCATAACAAATCAGAAAGTCCAACCATGTCATGAGCAGTCAGTGTAAGTCACAATAAGAGGATTTACATATTAAAAAAAATTCACATAATCAAGTTGTCATATTAAAAGTTTTGGTTTGCTTAGGAAAAAAAAACTGAGATAATTTTTTTTTTTTTTAATTAAGGTCATTACATCATTACATCCACGTATCTTCCTGTATGTGCTTTTAAAGTTCTTGTAACATTGAGTTACAGGGCTCTAACTCCTGGGTCTAAAAAGGACACCAAGTTCTGCTAAATCTTAAACACTGACAGCAATTAAAGGCTTATCTTCAGGCCCTGTGGAAGATGTCGATCAAAATAAACTGCATTCCTAAGACAGAGGGCAAGAAATTAAAGCTATTCAACTCTTCAAGGCCCAGGGACTGTCACAGAAGATGTGGGTATGTAAGATTGTAAGGGCCAATTTTGAAAGACAAAATAGGTTCAGTTCCTCTATAAATTAATTATCAATGTCAAAGGTACAGTGATGCAAAACCAGTATATGGACCCTTATGTCAGATTAACAAGGTTTTCTTGAAGCATTAACCAACCTCTTAATAAAGATTATAAAGGTTATAAAAGCCTCACTGAAGTTGCATTTTACAATCAAGATTAAATTTTATAAATTGTTTACCAAAGTTTGAAAAGCAAACGTAATTGACTTCATGCTGTTTTTATTAGGGCTTCTTGTTTAGAAAATTCAGTCTTCTCTCTCAAAGAATGACGGTGTTCGCTTTTTGAGATGCTTGAATTATCACTTAAATGAATGACTTTACAACGACCTGTAATCCTATTTTGTAATATCAAGTGTTTTAAACCTTTTATACTTGACAAACTTTCCCAAATCAAGTTATAAAGTATGTCTTTTTCTAACCTAGTTAATCTTTTAAGACATTAGGTTCCCTAAAGTCCAAAAATGACGTAACTTAGCTTATTTGGTATAAAAATTACACAGGAAGCATTGTCAAATATGAAATGGTGCTTGGTTTCTTTGGGCTATATTTGTATAAATGTGTTAGCGGTCTGTATTCCAAAATTATGGGAAACTTCTGTAATTCTGATGTACCTTAGTGTACATTATCAGTAATAATCATAATTGTTATGTTAAAATTGTTGCATGCCAGAGAGGTAACAAATTTCCTTGTCAATTATTTCTTTTAACTATGGCTGCCTTAAAACGTTTTTTCATCCACAAACAATTGTCTTGTTTTATCTTGTTTTAAACCCTCTCTAAAAGGTGGGTTTATAATCACCTGTAGGACTCTAACAGGTGCACTTAAATGCAGGTTTTCTGATAACTTTGTAAATTGTGACACTGGAATAAAGGAAAACTTTCAGAACTCTCATGGAGAGCTGAAATGTTCATGGCTATCAAACAGAACAGGAGTTAACTGAATTAACTGAAGCAACAAAAAACTGAAGTAATCTTTTTGACTTTTTGCTTCAAATGTTGCTGATACTTTGTTTTGTTTTACAGAGTTAAATTGTTTTGTTTTACAGAGTTAAGAAAACTTTTAAGCTATTTATGGCTTTTAACGATTGAGTAAAGAACACTCCTGCGAACAAAATTTGGAGCATATTTGTTTCTCTCTACCTAGCTTCTCCAGAATTTGGAACCTATTCGTGAGTAGTCTCAATTTATGGCAATAGAGTTATTTGCATAAGTGCAATAAAAATCAGTTTTCTTTTGTAATAGGGCACAGTGAGATAAACTGATTATTTTACCAAGGCTTTGACTGGAATGGTGTGTGCTTTCCCTTAAGGAATCAAACTTGACTTATGGAGCCAATAAAGCCCTTGGAACAAATGGCCTCATATTTTGTGTACACAGTCCATGTACAGGGTTTCTGAGGTAAGTAAAAAGAATGTCACTTTCTGACACGTGCAGAAGCCCCAGGTTTCTCTTGGACCCTCCAGAGGGGAGGAAATTCACCCAACTCATAGGTATTTGATGGCACAAATCCATGGCTGGGCTCAGTTTTAAAAAGTCATATCTGAGATTCCTGCTATGCAACCAAGTTCCATCAAAGCCCATTTAAAAGTCTATGTAAAAACTAATTACCCTTGCTACACTGTATACAAATAATTAGGCCAAGTATAATAAAGCAAACCAGTCCTACCATGATTTGTCTTTAGTGAAAACGGGAAACTGCAGAGAGAAAAATTATGTTTCAAGTAGACCTGTTGTTAGATTCTGGTCTGCCTGATATTTTTTTCAATTTTTATTGTTTTCTACAGTTTGGGACCGAATTCTAATTTTTCCTGGTTACAAGTCTTCAAAATAATGTTTTCACATTTTTTTCCTTCTTTTTCCCATTTTTCCTAATTTGGAGCCACTGAAAACTAAGTTGTGCTTTCTTAAAACCCTGTGGACTGAAGCCAGACAACTTAAATAAACTTTAGAAGAAAGTAACAGCAACCTGTTTACGTACATAAGCCACTTTCACACCTGCCTACTAATGTACGGACTTCTGAGTAATGTGGCCTATATGCATTTTTCCAGGATTGTTCTTTTGTTTGTTGTTTTTTTCTCCCTTCCTCCCCACTGTTTTCTCTTCACAGGATAGGCGACTTCACAACCTCCTAAAAATGAGCTTTTGGGACCTACCCATCTAGGAATAGATGGCCCTTCTAGCTATGAGAGACCAGATGAAACCCGAGACCAGAGACTCATTCTCTTGTAAAATCCTGTCTCCAAAAGATTTAAAAAAAAAAGTGGGGAAATGTGTAGGAAAATGTCTTTAGCCCCCACAATCACTAAGGAAAACTCAAGCTGGGAACTGCTTAGGGCAAACCTGCCTCCCATTCTAGTCAAAGTCACTCCTTTGCTCACTGAGATAGATGCATTATCTGATTGCCTCCTTTGGAAAGGCTAATCAGAAACTCAGAAGAATATAACCATTTGTGTATCACCTATCTGTGACCTGGAAGCTCCCTCTCAGCTTCCAGTCTTCCGGCCTTTGCTTCAAGTTGTCCCGCCTTTCCAGACTGAACCATTGTACTTCTTACATATACTGATTGATGTCTCACATCTCACATCTCCCTAAATGTATAAAACCAAGCTGTGCCTGGACCACCTTCGGCACATGTCGTCAGGACTTCCTGAGGCTCTGTCACGGGCACGTCCTCAACCTTGGCAAAATAAACTTTCTAAATTAACTAAGACCTGTCTCAGATTTTCTGGGTTCACAGGTTCTTTTAAAAGAAAAGGGAGTGCAGATAGGTCCAGTCCGCCATGGGGGGCACGCAGGCATTGCAGCTAGAGGCCATCTGTACTTTCTGACAGACAGGGGGCATCTTGGTGACCTCTGGAATACCTGACTAGAGAGGCAGGTACTGCTGAGTATTCACCAGACTCCATTTTCTTCTCCTTCTGAACATACAAAGGCTTTATATCCCAGCCTTCACTTGCAGGGATAGGGGATCATCTGACTAAATTCCGGCCAATAGGAAGTGGGTGGGCCCCAGGAGTGGGCCCTACCAACCTTACCTTCCTTCCACTGGATACAGATATCCAACAAGGGATTCCAAAGCCCAAAGATCTCCTTATTTCAAGTGGGATCCCCAGAACAGCAGCACTGGTACCATCTAGATCATCAGCAGTAGTGCTACCATTCTAGAAACACAGATGCTTAGCCCTAGCCCCACTCCCAAATTACTGAATCAGAGCCTTCATGTTAACATGATCCCCAGAAAACTTGTGAACACCTTATTGTCTGCGAGGCTCTGCCCTTAGGGGATGGTGAAGCCAATAACCACACTCACTGGAGCCCTCCCACTGGCCTTGGAGAGTCATATGAGCAAAAATAAATTTTGACTATGCTAAGCCACTGACAATATGGGGTTGTGTGTCATCAGAGTTAGGCCTCCCTAATCAATGGCCCATTTGTGGGGTTCATTTGTTTCTGGTTGTATTCATTCTCATCACTGATACCACATTTCACTCGAGAGCCTCTCATTTTGCTTTTATCTCTATTACTGTCTATCCCAAACACAAGCTTATATGGGAATTATATTTTGAAGATAAATATCTATGAAAACACTGTTTGGCTGTTGCATTTTTATCATTAGATTTCATCTGTAAAAACAGTCTTACTAAACAAATGCTAACTATATTTATTCTGAGATTTTTATATCAAGTCCTATAGTTGAGAAATAAGTACTATTCAGACCCCCCAGGCTAAACCTTTGATTCCTGATTGATACTTTCTGAGAATCAATGATATTACTATTTTATCATATATTTTTCTCAAAGGTAGCCCCAAATCCTTGAAAAACAAAGAAGATAATAGAAAGTCTTCATCTATGACAACTTTGAGCAGGTTTGGATTAAGGCAGCTTCAGGGGCAAGCAGAAAATGCATATTTTATTTATATTAGCAGAATCTTACTCTGGAAAAACTACAGGGTGACTGTTAGAATTTTCATCATTCTTTTTACCGAATAACAAAATCAGTGCTACCAACGTAGTGTGTTTCTTGCCACTGATAAGGCACCTGTGGGATGAGATGAGGCCTGTACATATATGTAAACTTCCATTAGTTCAAGGTGAAACAGGAGTAGATTCTAGCTCACTCATTTGTTCCTTTTTTTCACTTATTAAACCTTTAACAAACATGTATGAATGCTTGCCATGTACAACATCTTAGCTGGGCACTATAAGAATTACAAAGACAGTCCCTACCACAAAGGAACTTACAGGTATAAGAGAAATAGATATGTAAAAACAACGATAATAGGAGGCAGATTAGAACAATCATTTAAGCAGAGAACAAATCATAAGAAGAGAGGAGACGAATTCCAACTGGAATCAGAAAAAGATTCATGGAGGAAGTGGCGTTTGAACTAAGTTTTAAAGAGCAGACAATACTTTATTTATTTTTATTTATTTATTAATTGACCAGACAAGAATTTTGATGAGTCCTGGAAAAGTAGGAAGTGAGGAGCTGCTGAAGGATCCACAAGAGTGAAATCACTGAGAGGTCAAAGGGTTAAGTGCATTCAGAAAATATGGAGTGAGCACTGCAACACACTCCTGTCTTTTTCACTCCAAAGACTGTGTTCTTTCCCTATAACTTTTTGACCTCAAATCTGATCATGCTTTTGATGAGTGGCAGTTATTTCCATGAAAGGGACAAAGCTGACAACTTAAATATTTTAGCAAAGAAGTAAAGGTATAATAATTGCTACCATTATATGTAGTCTCAATTCTAAGCATATGATTGGAAGTTGCAAGGTAGAAAGAATTTTAACATTTCAAACCCATAAGATGTAAGATTATATTTAAAGGAAAAATGTCATACCCTAAAGGCTACCTTCATGAACCCATAGGAGCCCTCCAATTCCAGTCTGCCAAACACTAACTTATATGAAAATGCCTTCTAGGCAATCCCATTTACAATAGCTGCCAAAAAACAAAACCCTATGAAAATATTTAACTGAGGAGGTGAAAGATCTCTAAAAAAAATTATGAAACACTGATGAAATTGCAGATGACACAAAGAAATGGAAAAACATCCCATGCTCATGGATCAGAAGAATGAGTATCTCTGAAATGACCATAAAGCCCAAAGCAATCTATAGATTCAATACAATCCCTATCAAAATACCAATGTCATTCACAGAATTAGAAAAAACAATCCTAAAATTCCTATGTAACCAAAAAAGAACCTGAGTAGCCCAGACAATCTTGAGCAAAAAGAACAAAGCTGGAGGCATCACATTACTTTCAGGCCTCTGAGCCCAAGCTAAGCCATCGTATCCCCTGTGACCTGCACGTATACATCCAGATGGCCTGAAGCAAGTGAAGAATCACAAAAGAAGTGAAAATCTCGGGTTCCTGCCTTAGCTGATGACATTCCACCATTGGGATTTGTTCCTGCCCCACCTTAACTGAGCAATTAACCTTGTGAAATTCCTTCTCCTGGCTCAAAACCTCCCCCACTGAGCACCTTGTGACCCAAACCCCCTTTGACTGTAATTTTTCACTACCCACCCAAATCCTATAAAACGGCCCCAACCCCTATCTCCCTTTGCTGACTCTCTTTTCAGACTCAGCCCGCATGCACCCAGATGAAATAAATAGCCTTATTGCTCACACAAAGCCTGTTTGGTGGTCTCTTCACACGGACACGCATGACACAATTACCTGACCTCAAATTATACTACAAGGCTATAGTAAGCAAAATAGCATGGTACTGGTATAAAAATAGACACATGGATCAATGGAACAGAATAGAGAACTTAGAAACAAAGCCACATAGCTACAGCCAACTGATCTCTGACAAAGTCGACAAGAACATATACCAGGGAAGGGACGCCCTTTTCAACAACAAGTGCTGGCAAATTTGGATTGCCATATGCAGAAGAATGAAAATGGGATCCCTCTCTTTCACCATATACAAAAATCAACTCAAGATATAATTAAAGACTTAAGTGTAAGACCTGAAACTATAAAAATCCTAGAAGTAAACCCAGGGAAAATTCTTCCAGACATTGATCTAGGCAAAGAATTCATGACTAAGACCTCAGAAGCACAAGCAACAAAAACAAAAAATAGATAAATGGGACTTAATTAAATGAAAAAGCTCTGCAAAGCAAAATAAATAATCAATAGAATGAACAGAAAACCTATAGGAGAAAATATTTGCCAACTATGCATCCAACAAAGGACTAATATCCAGAATTTACAAGGAACTCAAACGACTCAACAACAACAACAACAAAACAAATAATCCCATTAAAAAGTGGGCAAAGGACATGGACAGACATTTTTCAAATGAAGACAAGTGAATGGCCAGAAAGCATATGAAAAAATGCTTAGCATCACTAATCATCAGAGAAATGCAAACTAAAACCACTATGAGATGTCATCTTAACACTAGTCAGGCCATTATTGAAAAAGATTAAAAAATAACAAATGTTGGTGAGGATACAGAGAAAAGGGAATGCTTATACACATTGGTGGGAATGTAAATTAGTACAACCCCTATGGAAAACAGTATGAAGATTTCTCAAAGAACTAAAAATAGATCTACCATTTGATCCAGCAATCCCACTACTGAGCATCTACCCAAAGGAAAATAAATTGCTATACCAAAGAGATATCTGCATTTGTATGTTTATCAATACAGCCCTATTCACAATAGCAAAGACATGGAATGAACGTACATATCCATCAATGGAAGATTAGAAAATGTGGTGTATATACAAACACAATGGAATACTGTTCAGTCATAAAAAAGAATGAAATCAGGTTTTTGCAGCAACACAGATAAAACTGCAAGCCATAATCTTAAAGTGAAATAATTCAGATACAGAAAGTCAAATACTGCATATTCTCACTATTAAGTGGGAGCGAAATAATGTGGAGATGTGGACATAGAGAGTGGGGTGATAGGCATTGGCAACTTCGAAGTGTGGAAGGGGGTAAATGATGAGAAATTGCTTAATGAGTATAATGTACATTATCTGGGTTGGGGTTACAATAAAAACCCAGACTTCAGCACTACGCGATACATCCAGGTAACAAAATTGCACTTGTACCCCTTATTTTTTATAAATAAAAAAAGCAAATAAAATGCTTTCTAGTGGTAAATTTTTCACTGCAGAAGTTTTGTATTTAGATAATTATAAAATCACAAAATTAAATATATTCTAACATTTGGATTCTGAAGAACATGTTCTCAGGTTGCAGCTTGAAAAAAACACTGGAAAGAATATTCAATTTCTGCTCGTAGTGTGTCATTAATTATTAATTAGCTGCGTGACCCTGGGAAACGGCTTAACATTCAAGGACCCAGGCCCCGCCCTTCTTTCTGCCAGTGTCATGTACAAATAATAATGATGCTATGTCGTAAGGTCGTAATGAGACCTGACTAAGACACACATGAACACTAACAGCAATAACTGGCATTTGTTAAGTGCAAAATAAATGTTGGTTATCATTCCTGTTGTTGCTCTTGTGAGAGGACTTCTGAGGTCCCTTGCGGCTTTAAAATTCTGCATATTTTGAGTCACTGTCTTCACCGAAAGCTAAGTGGACTGGTCAGAGACTCCTGAAATTCTAGGACTGGAGACAACAATGCAGCCCAGATAGAAAAACATTACCTTGGCATTTTCCAAGCAAAGATGAAGTGTTGCGTGGAAGTCTGGCCTCCACTCAGCACATTCTTTGCAAAATGACCACAAATACATTAGTGATGATTTGAACCTGTTTTTTCTCTTTGAAAATAAAAGCTACCCAATGGAGTAATACCTAAGGAAGGATCTGAATTCATGACAGATCTTTACCCCAAAAATCTATCCAAAAATGGAAAAGGAACATCTTTGAAAAGACTCTTAGGTACCAAGATCACATCGCTTCAACTTTTACATTACCAGAATTTCTCTAACAATGTCTTGGTTCTAGAAGATTAAAGGCTACTCTGATAACATATCAGATCAGGCATTGATTTCTACCAAAACACTTCAGCTTGGTGGGCCTGGATTTTCTCAACTGTGGAATGGGTAGAATAGTAATCAACTTGCCACTAAGTGACATGCATCAAATGCTTTGTGGCTTTGAGCTGAAAGAAGCCACAACAAAGTTGGTTATTTATTAAGTACACTATGTGTTCTAATAATAAAGAAACCTCTGGGGCAAAGAGACGAGAGCAGCTTTCCTGTGAAAAGGCTTCTCTGACATTTGCACGTAGCCCACGGCTCCTAGCATGCGCTGCTCAGGTGCTTATCGATTATTCTCATTATACTTCCCAGACAGGAAGGAACGTGTTGGAACGCAGAGCATCTGGACTGAAGCTGAAGCTTCATGCTTGCCTTTCATTTACTGCATTTGGAAAAGCAATTTCAGATCCCACGTATTTCTTTTTATTCTTTGTCAAACAATTTCACACATGCTAAGGACCATGGCTTTCTGCTGCCCAAGGCGGATGCCTGTCATACAGTCTATGCTGCCAAGTCTCGATCTCCCGGACACACTGAGCTGTCTCAAATATGCAGTCCCCACGGATGATGACAAGCAGAGACTGCCAGTGACCAAGCCTACTTCTGTCCCTCTGCAGAAGCACAGCTGCAGTCCCACATGTCCCATCATGCTTTCTGCTCTGAAATATACCTCCTGAGCGGTTGAATATTGCGTCTGTCCACTAATTAGCACAGTAGCCCCCGTGTGTGCAGATGTTGAAGGGTCAGGAAAAAAATTCTCTGTATTTTAGTAGACTTTCCCCATAGATCACTGTGTCTTAGAGATATAACTTCATAAAAATAGAGATGTTAGAACTATGAGATCTCAAAAAATGATATAGCATTCCACTTAGTGAGATGCCACTGTCTCCATTTTGCAGATGACATAACTGAGGCCCCAACTCATATAGCTGCTTTGTATAAAAGAGAGGGACCAGTGGCTTCAGTTCTCCTGCTTGCACATGCACACACTGATTTACTTCATTTGGTTTCACTCATAGTAAATCTGATTTTGTTTAATAACAAACCATGTTGCTAAAACTTTCTACACTGTTTTAAATCTGATTTCTTCATATCTTTTCTACACAGCTTGGTATAAGCTGTTTCACTACTAAGTTCCTGGACCAGCCCCGTACGGTTGGCCTTGTGCAGACAGGGCCTACTGAGTGTCCCACAGTGAGCTGGTGTTAAGGGTTAATGAGTGGCGACTGGGGAGCTGGTGAAAACCCATGGAACCATCCAAAGACCAGTGTGGCTGCCCACCTTGGAGTGTGCTTGTATGCAGGGAAAGTCTTTTTCCAATTTCCCAAGATTTTTATCAAAGTCAAGAAAGAGACTAATCAACATACTCTCAGTAACACACAACGGTCATGAACGTTAGGGAGGGAAACACCAGGCAAAGTCAATCACTGTTCTTTCCACACCTACCTTGTGATTCCGCCCGTGCTTATCCAACAGGGAGATGACGGACTTGATGTGGCCCTCTGCTATCAGATTTAAGGCTTCTGGACTTTCAGTTAAGATGCAGTGCAAAACTTCCAAGATACCTACATGAATGCCACAAACATCATTTGGACATTAAATGCCCGGCAGAAGCGACCATAATTTAGAAACCTGAGTGTGAACAGACCTTCCTGAGGGGACAGGATATCATCAATTCTTTGAATCTATCAAACATTTCCAGCCAGAAAAAATGCATTCATTTCCGGTCGACTTCAGAGACCCCCCTGGAGGCCAACCAGGCTGTAATTTACGGGTGATTTTAATTCAGCACAAACCCTATCTCCTGCTTCCTGGACAAATACATGATCTTTGTATTTTAAAATATAGAGAAGCAGTTATAAAATAAAAATTTTCATTTGATCAAACTAAGTAATACTTCATTTAAAAATAGATATAAAAGAAGATGTCCAGTTTACTATAAATTCTAAAGGTCATTCAAGTAATTTGGAAAATATTCTGAGTTTCTCCCAAATAAGAATTTTTCTAGGAACTACCTTAGCAATTATTTTTATTTTAGGTCTACTCATGTATCAAACAAATTGTAAGCTCACACAATAAAGTCGATTTGGCTTTTCCCCCCTTTTTTGGTACACTGGATAGGTTATGTAAGTGAAGGCTTAAGAAAAAGGAGTGCCTCTGCAGCCTGGCACATATATGGTAACATCATGATGGAAATTCAAGGGAAGTAGTTGGCTAATAGCTTAATCAGTTTTATTAAGAAAATTCCTTGTGATTCTGTTTTTTACTCAATGTTTTCATAAATTAGCCTGAAATGTAATCTAGCCCATGAGACTGAGGCACTGAAGAAAAGAGAGGCTTAGGAAGATGTGTGTAGGTGGATGATCCTTGGGGAAACCTCTCTTGGCCGGTCTGTTAAAACACCTGTCATTTCTAGACTATGAGAAAAGCATCCAAACCCTCCAGCTTCCCCATGAGGGGCCTACAACTGCCATGTTTACTCATCTCGGAGGAAGCAAACTGCTAAGCCCTGCAGCATGGTCACTTCCCAATGATGACCACACTCTTGGCTCAGATTCTCCGTAAGTCGTGAGGGAGGACTATAGATATGATGTGAAGGGTGAGTCAGGAGAGAGGGGTGAGTGGGGATCATTTTTCCTCTCATCCCTGTCACTCTTCACTCCCGCTTTTAGAACTATAAGAAATAGTTTGGACAATACTGAAAAGGGTTTAAAAACCCAGAGAATAAGAATATAATAGGAGTTAGAAGGAGACAAGGATCACTGGGTGGGTGGGGCTGCAGGGGGGTGATTAATGGACCCAAGGACTAAAATGAAGGCATGGAATAACAATGAAGGCACAGAGTAAAAAATTTAAAAAGGAAGGACTGTTGAAGTCTGGGTTAGAGTTGTTAAATAAAGTTGTACAGGTGCCAGGAAGCTTGAAGACTATTACTTTTTAATTTTGAAATAATGATTTGAGGATTATTTGCAATCCATTGGAAAAGATTCAACTTCGTTTTCTTTTTTACAGAAAGAAAAAAAAAAAACCCTTCATCTTGTCTAGTTATAGTTTCCTGTCAATTCTCACCTGACGAAGATTCTAGTCTGTCCAATTTACTGATGAGCCAATCTAGGTTATTGGAGAATTGAGCGCAATTGTTTCTGTTTCCACGAATCAGAGCAGCTGCAAACAAGGAGATGTTTGATCACAGAGGTTAAAAGATATAATGATGGGCATGAGAACCTGGAAAGCTGTTGAATACTTCACTTGCTTAGCAACTAAAAGGAACTGAATGCCAATCTTACCCTACCTAGTCCTCTGACACAATTCTGTCTCTTTTTCCTTTTTTTTTTTTTTTTTTTTTTTTTTAGAGACAGTCTCAGTTGGTCACCCAGGCTGCAGTATAGTGGCTCATTGCAGCCATGAACTCCTGAGCTTAAGTGATCCTCCTGCCTCAGCCTCCAGAGTAGCTACGATTACAGGCATGCACCACCATGTCCAGCTAATTTTTAAATTTTTTTTTTTTTTTTGAGATGTAGTTTTCACTCTTGTTGCCCAGGCTGGAGTGCAGTGGTGCAGTCTCAGCTCACTACAACCTCCACCTCCTGGGTTCAAGTGATTCTCCTGCCTCAGCCTCCCAAGTAGCTGGGATTACAGGCGTGTGCCACCACACCCAGCTTATTTTTGTATTTTTAGTAGAGACGGGGCTTCACCATGTTGACCAGGCTGGTCTTGAACTCCTGACCTCAAGTGATCCACCTGCCTTGGCCTCCCAAAGTGCTGGGATTACAGGAGTGAGCTACCATGCCTGGCGTAAATATTTTTAATTGAGATGGAAGTCTCACTATGTTGGTCAGGCTGGTCTTGAACTCTTGGCCTCAATTGATCCTCCTCACCTCAGCCTCCCAAACTGTTGGAATTACAGGCATGAACCACCACACCCAACCTCTTTCTATACTTGCAAAAATAAAAATCTAGTATTGGCTCACTTTACAAGTATTTCCAGAGAGCCTCCTATGTACCAAACACCTGCCCGGTTGTTCAGACCAGAGCAATGGGGAAGGGAGAGAGATTCCCTGCCTGCATCAAGCAGGCAATGGAGACAATAAATGCATAAAGTAATGAAATTACTTCATTGTGATAAGCAAGAATTTAATACTGGCTTCGTTACTGACTTAAGAACTCACCTTCTTGCAATGTTTTCTTAAATTTAGCTACAGATTTATTATTCTTCAGTGCTAAAGGAAGGCATCCCAGTGAACACAGCTGGAAAGGTTGGCTGTACACTAATGGATGCATAATAGCAACATGTAACTACAAAATATCTAAAATATATCCCTATTTGACAGTGGTTCTTGAGGCATGGTCCCTGGATCAGCATCACCTAAGAATTTGTTAAAAATGCAAATTCTCAGGTCTCATCCAGCTTTACCAATTTAGAAACTCTGAGGGTGGGCCTCGGCATCTGTATTGTAACCAGCCCTCCAGCGGATCCTGATGCCTGTTCCTACTTGAAAGCCACTGGCAGACGATACCGCAAAGAAAGAGAATTTGCTGTCATTTGAGTTTTACCAATCTACACCAAATAACCTTCTCTTCACAGGACAAAAAAAGACTAGATGCAAATCTGGAACAAGTCCACATAAATTGATTAGCCCCCAAGTAGCTTGCCCTTCACATGATAGGTCTGAATTGGAATTTCACTGAGGCTGCTACATGGCAAATTTAGGATACAGAAAGGCCTCCTCCAGGACCTCAGCTTTGTATCTTCAGTCAGTAGAGGACACAGTTCAAGTCTGAGCTCCTAACCTCCTTTTCAGGTCAGTTGCAACAAGGAAGTTAAGCACAAGAGTCCTGGAGTTACACTGCTGAGTCTCAAGCCATAGCTCCATCAGTTACTAGATGTGTAACCTTGGGTTATGAGCATCACATACATCAGTTTCTTCATCAGTGAAATGACAATAATAGTAACTAACCCTTCAAGTGTTGTTCTGGGGTTCAAAAGAGATATTTCACCACTCACACAAAGATTAATAATCGTTGGGTATTATTGTTAAAATCATGCTTACTGGGTCAATACAAAACACTAGAGTTTGAAGACACTTTACAGGGTCATACAGTGACAATCAATCAGTACTGTGGTAATCCAATCAGCTTGAACCCTAAGCTGGGGAATAGGTCCAGACTGATTTCTCTGGGCTCCCTTCTGGCCTAGTGAACTTTCTATGATAGATTTCCTCTCAAGTGGGACATACACAGAGCAAAGCCCTAAAGTACTAGGTTATCACAGTGTCTGGGCAACTTCTGGTGGCCACCTTCTTGCATTGGCTCATACTGTCTTCTCTCTGCCTCCCACCCATAGGCGGGTGGCCTAGGCCTATTGGATGGAACCTGTTGTAGCAGGCACCAGAACATCACTACACACTGCATACTGTGAGAAGATAAGCTTGTTGCTGGAATATTCTTACTTCCCACCTTTTTCTTTTCACCAAAATGAAATAACAGGCCAAAGCAGTGGGAATCACGACTAACAAGTGGACAAGTGAGAGGGCACAGATTTAAGAGAATAACACTTCTTAAAGTGCAGGTGATATCTTTGCAGAAGTTTAAAACTGGAAGACATCGTAAATGTGCTGTAGTCTTGTTTCCTCATGAAAGGTAAGGAATAGAGGTTCACGGAGCGTAGGTGACTGTCAAGAGTTTCCCAGGCAGTTGCAGTGAAACTGATTACCATCTGCTTCTACTGGCTGCTAATAGTTAACAGAATGAACAGCTGGGTTAAAACTGAATGGCTAACAAAAGGCTTCTAAGGAATGAGGCAGTCCAAATATCACAGGGTTAATGGCAACTTAAAGACAATCTTGGGATTTCACGTGGAAATCCCATGGAAATCGTCCCAGGGAGAAGGCACTGTATGTGTACTTACCCAGCAATTTGTAGAGGAGGTTCAGAATTTCTTTCCAGGCCATGCCACTCTCTTCCCTTGCAATCCCTGCAAAGTGTGCTACGCTATTGTAGATATTTAAGCGGTCAATGCAATTTAAGACAAGAGCCAACATTCCCTGAGAAGGAGAGTGGAGGAAAATATAAACATTGCTGATTAAGAAAGCAGAATCCCTTTTGCTCTTTCCCTTCCTCTATCATTCACCTTTTAAAGCTGATAATGCCAGTATGCAAATAGACCTTCATGGTGCCAGTTGGGTTTTGTTTTTTTCCCTCCTAAAAACAAAACATGCATTTTTATGCCTTAAGAGACCTAAATAGCATCCATTTGGAGAGTGAGTCAGCAGCCTCTTCTGACAGGTTGCCCCCACGTGCTTAACTCAATCCAAGGACATACTTAGGAAGAGGGAGGGTGAATGAGTTTCACAAAAACCTGCTTTCGGTCTGGTGTGAAGTGGTTCTGACTCACCCAGAAACAGATCTAGATATAGTACCCATTTCTCTCTTAAATATCAAGTAAGTTCAACTTCCATTCAGATGCACAAAACAACCATGCTTGCTTCCTACCTCCCCACCCCCCAAAAAAGGTGGGATTTAGAGACAATAACACTATCACCACTTTTCTAGCTAATCTGAAATACTATGCCACCCAGTAAAAATCTGTGCTAGCTGTTCTTAGCACATAGGAGGGAGATGGTAAATGGAATTTCAGTAGCCTTTAAGGCATTGAGAATGTCCCTGGAGCCAAAGTCTGGTTAGATCAGAAGACTGAGCTGGGATGGTTTACATCCCATACCACTAACTTTGGCACGCCCAAGCGACAAGCCCTGTGCCCACGTATGGCAGGTCCAGAAGTACAACCACGGCCTGTTGGCACTAAATCATCACGTGTCCAAGTCTGGAAAAGGCTTGTGACTTGTCTGTGGTCATACACAGCCGGAGATGAAGCCAGAATGAGGCCCTGGGTCTCTTAAGCCCCAGCTGGCATTTTCCTCATGGCCAGGTCCCACTCCCAGTGACTCAGATGCTGAATTTTGACATAAGACTTAGCATATTCTGTGTCTTTTAAACCAGCTTCTCAGGTATTCTTAATGTGGTAGAATCCAGGCATCTGTATTTTTCAAACAGGTTTCCCAGGTAATTCTAACATTTCCCAAAACTTGGGAATCACAGCCAATGTCATGCTCTCACAGCTGAAATTTACTGAAAACGTATTTTTGATACACATGTGGCACTGAAGCTTTAAAACGTAATCTAGTTTGAACGTGCCAGCCATTGCTAACGTAACCAGGTTTGGCGGACAGGGAAGATTGGCTTCCAATTTCCCAGCTTCCAAATCTCTCTTGTCCTCTGGCTCTCTCATAAACACGTGCATGCAGAAGGACAAAGCTAAGTTGCAGTCACAGGAATATTTTAGCTCTGGACAGGAAGTGAATTTCAACTTTTCATTTTTCGACTTACCTCTTCCTTGAAAAGATTTTGTCTGTTTTTGAGTGAGCGGAGCTTGTTCTGCTTGTCTTCATGTCGCATCTCCTCCTCTGGGGGCTGGAAGTAGGCGATCAAGTCCTGTAGGGTCTGCAGGACTTCTTCTATAGGCAGGGTGATGGGGGCAGCTGTGCGATTGTTTCCGCTAAAAACCATGAGATTGACATGGTTTAGGCACCAGCCAGCAGCAGCGCCCTGATGAACACCCACTGGGTCCTGCTCCTAACAGCCCCCCATGGTGCACCATGAGCTGCTTCCTTGGGCGGCCATTGTACCAGCAGCTACAAAATGAAGTCTCCCAGCTAACAGAGTAACAGAAGGAAATATTCACATTCAAGTTTAAAGCTATTTTCATAAACAAAGGGAGATGACTCCTTTTAGCACATTTGTTTTTAAGCAACTTATAACTCATCTTGTTCATATTACCGTCATAGCATCAATGGGTATTCACTGAATGTTTAATCATGATTTCCCTGTAATCTAAAGAGGTAATTTCAACGGTGATTGTGACAATGACTCTTCTATCTACAGCAGATGCTTCCCCTTCCATTTACCCCGGTTGTCTGTCACACTTTTTTTTTAAATAAAAACATTAAAAAAATAAACTTAACCCATGATTCTTTTAAACAACCACACCTTCTTGGCATTGATTAATCATAAGGCTGAAAGGATTTCTGTCACTGGGTCTTTGCCTCTATCCCAATGTTAGTTTTCTCTCTGTCTCTCCTCTTGCACCCCTTCCACGTCTCTGTGTGTATTCTGAGATCTCTGCATATGTTTTCCTCATCATGTTTCTCTGGGTACATGCCTGCTTTCCCTCACTCTATTTGTTGATGGTTCCTTTGCTTTCTGTATCTGTGGTCCTTTCATCTGACTTTCCTCTCTCTGTGTTCTCTATCACCCTCCTTTCTCAGTGTCCCCTATCTCTCAAACATCCTTCTTCTCTGCTTTGAGGTCTGTCCCTCTTTGTTTCTTGGTGTTCCCCAACCCCACGTTACCTGCCCTTCCATCTCTCTCTCCCTGTTGTGTTCCTCCTTTTCTGCAAGTGTCTCTCTTTTTGTTTTAATCTCTCCCCAATTTTTGTAATTAAACCCCTTCAACAGAGAGAGAATACAAAGCATTACAGATAACAAAATGACCCTTCATTTCCCCATTTCATTGAGGGGTACACCTGGGAGCCTCTCAGTGGGCAAAGGCTATGAAGAGGAAGGGGAAATGGACCCACCTCTTGTGGGTTTGCATCATTAGGCCCTGAGTGATTGACAATTGGCTCAATGTGCAAGTAACATCACAAGGACTTCTTTTTTTTTTTGTATCTTATTTTATTCTAAGTTCTGGGATACATGTGCAGGATGCGCATGTTTGTTACACAGACATGTGCCACGGTGGTTTGCTGCACCTGTCAGCCCCTTACCTAAGCATTAAGCCCTGCATGCATTAGCTATTTTTCCTGATGCTATGCCTCCTCCTACCCCCGACCCCTCGATAGGCCATAGTGTTGTTCCTCTTCCTGGGTCCATGCGTTCTCATTATTCAACTCCCACTTATAACTGAGAACATGTGGTTCTTTGTTTTCTGTTCCTGCATTAGTTTGCTGAGGATAATCATTTCCCACTACATCCATGTCCCTGCAGAGGACACAATCTCATTCCTTTTTACGGGTGCATAGTATTCCATGGTGTATATGTACCACATTTTCTTTATCCAGTCTATCACTGATGGGCATTTGGGTTGATTGTGTCTTTGCTATTGTGCCTAGAGCTTCAGTGAACATATGTGCACCTGTATCTTTATAATAGAATAATTTATATTCCTTTGGGTACATACCCAGTAATGGGATTGCTGGGTCAAATGGTATTTCTGGTTCTAGGTATTTGAGGAATTGCTACACTGTCTTCTATAATGGTTGAACTAATTTACATTCCCACCAATAGTTTAAAAGCATTCCTATTTCTCCACAGCCTCTCCAGCATCTGTTGTTTGACTTTTTAATACTTGCCACTCTGACTAGCATGAGATGGTATCTCATTGTGGTTTTGATTTGCATTTCTCTAGTGATCAGTGATGTTGAGCTTTTCTTCATATGTTTATTGGCCACATAAATGTCTTCTTTTGAGAAATGTCTGTTCACATCCTTTGCTCACTTTTTAATGAGTTTTTGTTTCTTATAAATTTGTTTAAGTTCCTTGCAGATTCTAGATATTAGACTTTTGTCAGATGGATAGATTGCAAAAATTTTCTCCCATTCTGTAGGTTGTCTGTTCACTCTGATGATAATTTCTTTGGCTGTGCAGAAGATCTTTAGTTTAATTAGATCCCATTTGTCAATTTTTGCATTTGTTGCATTTGCTTTTGATGTTTTTATAATGAAATCTTTGCCTGTGCCTATGTCCTGAATGGTACTGCCTAGATTTTCTTCCAGGGTTTTTATAGCTTTAGGTTTTACATTAAAGTCTTCAATCCATCTTGAGTAAATTTTTGTATAAGGTATAAGGAAGGGGTCCAGTTTCAATTTGCTGCATATGGCTAGCCAGTTCTCCCAGCATCATTTATTAAATAGGAAATCACTTCCCCATTGCTTGTTTTTGTCAGGTTTGTCAAAGATCAGATCGTTGTAGATGTGTGGTCTTATTTCTGAGTTCTTTATTCTCTTAAATTGGTCTACGTGTTTGTTTTTGTACCGGTATCATGATGTTTTGGTTACTGTAGTCTTATAACATAGTTTGAAGTTGGGTAGTGTGATGCCTCCAGCTTTATTCCTTTTGCTTAGGACTGTCTTGGCTATATGGGCTCTTTTTTGGTTCCATATGAATTTTAAAGTAGTTTTTTCTAATTCTATGAAGAATGCCAATGGTAGTTTAATGGGAATAGCATTGAATCTATTAACTACTTTGGGCAATATGGCCATTTTCATGATACTGATTCTTCCTATCCATGAGCACGGAATGTTTTCCATTTGTTTGGGTCATCTCCAATTTCTTTGAGGAGTGATTTTTAGTTCTCCTTGAAGAAGGCCTTCACTTCCCCTGTTAGCTATATTCCTAGGTTTTTATTCTCTTTGTATCAAGTATTAATGGGAATTCATTCATGATTTGACTCTCTGCTTGTCTGTTGTTGGTGTATATGAATGCTTGTGATTTTTGCACGTTGATTTTGTATCCTGAAACTTTGCTGAAGTTGCTTATCAGCTTAAGCAGCTTTTGGATTGAGACGATGGGGTTTTCTAGATACAGGATCATGTCATCTGCAAACAGAGATAGTTTGACTTCCTCTCTTCCTGTCTCAATACCCTTTCTTTCTCTTGCCTGATTAACCTGGCCTGAACTTCCAACACTATCTTGAATAGGAGCTGTGAGAAAGGGCATCCTTGTCTTGTGCTGGTTTTCAAGGAGGAATGCTTCCAGCTTTTGCCCATTCAGTGTGATATTGGCTGTGGCTTTGTCATAAATGGCTATTATTATTTTGAGGTATTTCCCATTAATACCTAGTTCATTGAGTTTTAGCCATGAAGAAATGGTGAATTTTATCAAAGACCTTTTCTGTGTCTATGGAGATAATCACGTGATTTTTGTCTTTAGTTCTGTTTATGTGATGAATTGTGTTTATTGATTTGCATATGTTGAACCAGCCTTGCATCCCAGGGATGAAGCCATCTTGATCATGCTGGATAAGCTTTTTGATGTGCTGCTGGATTTGGTTTGCCAGTATTTTATTGAGATTTTCACATCGATGTTCATCAGGGATATTGGCCTAAAGTTTTCTTTTTTTGTTGCATCTCTGCCAAGTTTTGGTATCAGGATGATTCTGGCCTCATACAATGAGTTAGCGGGGAGTCTCTCCTTTTCAATTGTTTGGAACAGTTTCAGAAGAAATGGTACCATCTCCTCTTTGTACCTGGTAGAATTCTGGTAGAATTCAGCTGTTAAGTCTATCTTGTCCTGGGCTTTTTTTGGTTCATAGGCTATTTGTTGCTGCCTCAATTTCAGAACTCATCATCGGTCTATTCAGGAATTCAATTTCTTCCTGGTTCAGTCTTGGGAGGGTGTATATGTGCAGGAATTTATCCATTCCTTATAAATTTTCTAGTTTATTTGCATAGAGGTGTTTATCGTATTCTCTGATGGTTGTTTGAATTTCTGTGGGGTCAATGCTGATATCCCCTTTATCATTTTCTATTGTGTCTATTTGATTCTTCTCTTTTCATTAGTCTAGCTAGCAGTCTATTTTATTAATTTTTTCAAAAAACCAGCTCCTGTATTTGTTGATGCTTTGAAGGACTTTCTGTGTCTCTGTCTCCTTTAGTTCCACCCTGATCTTGGTTATTTCTTGTCTTTTGTTAGCTTTTAGGTTTGTGTGCTCTTGGTTCTCTAGTTCTTTTAGTTGTGATGTTAGGATGTCAATTTGAGATCTTTCTAGCTTTCTGAGGTGGGCATTTAGTGCTATAAACTTCCTTCTTAATACTGCTTTAGCTGCATCCCACAGATTCTGGTACATTGTCTCTTTGTTCTCACTGGTTTCAAAGAACTTCTTGATTTCTGCCTTAATTTCGTTATTTACCCAGGAGTCACTCAGGAGCAGGCTGTTCACTCCCCATTAAGTTGTGTGATTTTGGGTAAGTTTCTTGAATTCTAATTTGATTTTCCTGTGGTCTGAGAGACTGTTATGATTTCAATTCTTTTGCATTTGCTAAGAAGTGTTTTACTTGCAATTATGTGATTGATTTTAGAGTAAGTGTCATGTGGCACTGAGAAGAACGTATATTCTGTTGTTTTTGGGTGGAGAGTTCTGTAGACATTTATCAGGTCCACTTGATCCAGAACTGATATTGAGGTCCTGAATATCTTTGTTAACTTTCTGTCTCAATGATCTAATATTGACAGTGGGTGTTCAAGTCTCCCACTATTATTGTGTGGGAGTGTAAGACTCTTTGTAGGTCTCTAAGAACTTGTTTTATAAATCTGGGTGCTCCTGTATTAGGTATATATATATTTAGGACAGTTAGCTCTTCTTGTTGAATTGAATGCTTTATTATTATGTAATGCCCTTCTTTGTCTTTTTTGATCTTAGCTCGTTTAAAGTCTGTCTTGTCAAAAACTAAGATGGTAACCCCTGCTTTTTTCTGCTTTGCATTTGCTTGGTAAATTTTCCTCTGGCCTTTATTTCAAGCTTATGTGTGTCTTTGCATATGACATGAGATGGGTCTCTTGAATACAGCACATGAATGGGTCTTGACTAATTACCCAGCTTGCCATGCTGTGTCTTTTAATTGGAGCATTTAGCATGGCTTCTTCTTGATGGCCAATTTCTAATGCTCTCTCCTAGGCATTTATAGTATATTTGCTTATTCACCAACTGCTATATATTAATTTGCATACATACTAAGGAAAGATTTTCATCTAGGCCCAAACAAAGACTCAAAAAGTTCTGAAAGCAATCAGGCTGTGAGGTAACAATTCCAATTTTGTATTAAAAATGCCAAGTGCATGCAATGGGGAAGGAATAATGGGGGACTGTAAGCTTATTATAGGCAGGGAGGCACATCAGTGTGTATTCAACTCCTGGCAGTACCTGGCATGTTGTAAAGTTCTCAGTTAGTGTTTGCAAATGACTACCTGGGATAATATTAGACACAAAAATAGTAGGGAAGAGAATGCCATGAGTACTTGAGATGAAGCCTTGGCAGTATGAAACTCAATTCAATATGACTTCCCACTTCTGAGTTCAGTGAAGGAATGAACACATTATCCTCAATATTTCGGTCCAGCTCCAGGACTTGCTTTTTGCTTTTTGTTTTAAAAACACTTTCATTTTACTAGAGACACCGAGGCTGGTCAAGAATAATTCTTTACATGATTGGAAAAGATGACAGCAAGAGGTTTATAGACATTTTTTGTAGCTCACTGAGGTAGCATATGCACCATACAGGGAGTTGGAAATTTCAGGTCTCAGCCTCGCCACTGCCATTATCAGTGTGATATTTGGGTTGCTGCTAGGCCTCTTACGCTTCCATTTAGCACCCGGAAAATAGGAAAGGTGCATTGTTTGATTGCCAGGGTCCTTCAGGTCTAATTTTTTGTCTGTTGGGCTCTCATTGCCGGACTACTTCATCTTGTCCCTTGAAGAAACATGAATATTATAGTCCTCTACTAGACTGGGGCAGATTCTTTCCTTCCTCAAAAAACAAGACATATCACATGCTTGGCATGGGAAGCAACGGTGAAAACAGACATTACTTCTGGAAAGCATCATGGTGTTCATATTCTACTCTAAAAGAACCTCAGAGAGAAAAGCCCAATGTACAGAGATAAGTCAGAGCCTCAACTCAGAAATAACTACAACTGGCATCTATCCCTCCCCACCTTCTTCAACTCCCTATAGCCTGTCCCACTACATTCTTGGGCCTTTGCCAATGAATTCTTTTATTAAATTCAAGTGAGATCCCGTGTGATTCTGAATATTTATCACAACATAATGATTTATTTGTTGTCTCTCTTCTAAGGTTAAACTTAGAGGACAGCTGACAGTATCTTTTCCTCAGCAGAGTTTTTCAGACTCCTTAATGGATCACACTATTCATTCTACTGGACAGTTCCCAGCAACTCTACAGAGGATGATGAGATAGCATGATGAAACTTTAACCTCTTCATTTTTCTTTCTTGTTCCTTCCCTATTCCCTTAGTCTTAATGTGCTCCCAGAAGGCCACCCCTCTTCCTGGTTTCTATGTGCACACAGCATACGAAGTTGGTTTCTCAAAAGAGATGGGGAAGAATAATCTACTTCCAAAATGTTTTTTTCTCCTTTACTTCCTAGCTATTAAAAAAATCCAAATACTATAACTTTCGCAGCCCACACCCCCTCAGCATTGATATTTTTTCATTAGTCCTTTTCTCCTAAAATATCCTCTGCCTGGAAGAATCAAGAATTTCCCTCTTGAGGGTGGGACTTAATAGCTGAGTAAAGAGCTGAGTAAATCCTTTCTCTCACAAAATAATAATAAAATTGGACAAAACCATTCAAAACAATGATCTCTGGACTCTGGAAATTGACTAAAGGAATACAAAAAATCAAGTATTTTATTTTTATTTTTTATTGTTTGAGATGGAGTTTCACTACTGTTGCCCAGGTTGGAGTGCTATGGCACGATCTTGGCTCACTGCAACCTCTACCTCTTGGGTTCAAGTGATTCTCCTGCCTTAGCCTCCTGAGTAGCTGGGATTACAGGCATGCGCCACTATGCCCGGCTATTTTTGTTCTTGGTTTTTTTTTTTTTTTGAGATGGAGTGTTGCTCTGTCACCCAGACTGGAGTGCAGTGGCGCGGTCTCGGCTCACTGCAAGCTCCGCCTCCCGGGTTCACACCATTCTCCTGCCCCAGCCTCCCAAGTGGCTGGGACTACAGGCGCCGCCACCACGCCCGGCTAATGTTTTGAATTTTTTAGTACAGACGGGGTTTCACCGCGTTAGCCAGGATGGTCTCGATCTCCTGACCATGTGATCCGCCCGTGGGCCTCCCAAAGTGCTGAGATTACAAGCCTGAGCCACTGCGCCTGGCCTATTTTTGTATCTTTAGTAAAGACGGGTTTCTCCATGTTGGTCAGGCTGGTCTCCAAACCCCAACCTCAGGTGATCCACGTGCCTTGGCCTCCCGAAGTGCTGGGATTACAGGCTTGAGCCACAACACCTGGCCCAGTGTGTGTATATATGTATGTGTGTGTGTATGTATGTGTGTGTGTCTGTGTGTGTGTATTTTTTTAAATTTCTTTTTAAAAATTTTTTTTAATTTAATTTTTTTAAATTTCAGTGTTTCAGCCTGTTGATGCTTCCATCTCCCTCCCTCCACCGCCTCATGGCAAAACAGCTCTGATAGGGCAGAGTAGGCAATGTACAAGGCCACACACATGCTCAGGAAAAACTGGAGAGGACCCTAGCTTTCTATTGCTTCCCACACAAGCAGAAAACAAAATCCAGCCACACACACAGGTCCATCAGCAAATGATCACAGGCTTGTCTTGTCAGAAATACTAAGGGAAGTCCCGCAGGCTGAAAGAAAATGACACCAAACAGTAACTAGAATCCACGCAAAGAAATAAAGAACACTGGTAAAGGTAACTATGCAGGTAAATACCAGAAGCAATATAAAAATACGTATCTTTCTATTTTGTTCCTGTAATTGATTTTAAAAAACTGCATAAAATAATTATAAAACCATGTTGCTGAGCGTATAACTTATGAAGATGTAATATAATGGCACTATTATCACAAAGGATTAGGCAAAGAATGGAAAAATGTTAATGCAAAGTTGCTTTATTTGTTAAGTTAGTATTAATTTGAAGTGCATTATTTCAAGTTAAATATATATTAAGTTCCCTAGAGCAACCACTAAGAAAATAACTCCTCGGCCAGGCACAGTGGCTCACACCTGTAATCCCACCACTTTGGGGGGCCAAGGCGGGCGGATCACGAGGTCAGGAGATCGAGACCATCCTGGCTAACACGGTGAAACCCCATCTCTACCAAAAAACAAAAAAATTAGCCGGGCATGGTGGCGGGCACCTGTAGTTTCAGCTACTTGGGAGGCTGAGGCAGGAGAATGGTGTGAACCCGGGAGGCGGAGCTTGCAGTGAGCCGAGATCGTGCCACTGCACTCCAGCCTGGGCGACAGAGCAAGACTCTGTCTCAAAAAAAAAAAAAAAAAAAAAGAAAGAAAAAAGAAAATAACTGCTCACAAAAGTATTTTTAAAAGCCCAAAATAATTAACACATTACACTTGAGAATATCTATTTAACACAAAAAAAGGTAGTAAGGGAGGAACAGAGGACCAAAAAATAAATAAATAAATAAAAGAGACATAAGAAATAAATAGCAAAGTGGTAGACATAAATCCAGTTATCTAAATAATTACATTACCTATAAATGGATTAAGCATACCAATGAAAGGGAGAGATTGTCAGACTATTTTTAAAAATCAAATATATGTTGTCTACAAGGGACACACTTTCTATTCAAGGACACAAACAGGTTAAAAGCACAAGGATTGATGACAATATGCCATACAAACAAAAAACATTATCTGTACCTAAGACACCGGGAATGGCTCCATGAAACAGACTTAAGACAAAAGTGTTCACAGAGAAAAAAGGAAAAGAGTTTAAAATTACAAAAGGGCAAATTTATCAGAAATATACATCTGTTATAAACATATAAGCACCTAACAGAAACCAAAATAGGTGAAGCAAAAACTGATGGAATTGAAGTAGAAGATAACAATTCAACAGTAACAGAAACACCAATACCCGATTTTCCACCAGTTAATGTAATAAACCATATTAATAAAGGCCAAAACTATATGATCATGTCGATAGACCAAGAAAAAGCATTTGACCAAATCTAATGCTCATTCAAGAGAAAAGCTCTCAACAAACTAGGAATACAGGGGAACTTCCTCTACCTGATAAAGGGCATCTACAAAAATCCCACAGTCAAAACCAAACTTAATGGTGAAAAACTGATGTTGCCTGCCCTCTCCCCACCCCCACCTTAGATCAGGAACAAGACAAGAATGTCTGTTCACACCACTTTTATTCCACATTGTAGTGGATATTCTAGCCAGTGCAATCAGGTAAGAAAAATAAATAAAGGGCATCCCTATTGGAAAGAAAAAAATAAAGCTCTTTTTATTCACAGAGGACATAATCCTCTATGTAAAAAATTCTAAAGAATCCACCTGCTCCCCAAAAAGCCCACTGAATAAATAATTTCAATTAGGTCAGTGACATAAGTCAAATATTTTTAAAAGTTAATTTCTATGTATCAGCAGCAAATAATATGAAATGAAATCACGAAATGATTCTATTTGTAGTAGCACCAAAAAGAATCAAATACATAGGAATACATTTCATAAAAGAAGTGCAAGACTTACATAATAAAAACCACAGTATCTTCCTGAAAATAATTAAAGAAGAATAAATAGACATATTATGTTTGTAGATTAGAAGACTTAATATTATGAGGCTAACAGTCCTCCAAAATGGATCTCTAGATTCGATTTAACACCTATGAAAATTCCAGCAGAATTTTTTTGGACAAAAATAAACTCACCCTTAAATTCACATGGGAATACAAAGGACCCAGAAGCACCAAAATAATTTTGAAAAGAAGTACAAAATTGGAGCATTCACTCTACGTTATTTCAATACTTACTATAGGTACATTAATTAAGACAGTGTTATTTTTGAATAATGACAGGCATACAGATCAATGGAACAGAACTAAGAGCCCAGAAAGAAACTCTTACATTTATGATCACTTGGCTTTTGACAAAAGTGCCAAGGTAACTTGATGGGGAAATGTCTTTCCAGAAAACTGTGCAGGGAAAAATCTGATATCCATATGGCCACATACCAAAATATTAATTTAAACGTTTACCTCATATTATGCACAGAAATAGACTCAAAATGGATCACAGACCTAAATGTAAACGCTAAAATTCTGAAACTTTTAGAAAAACACTGAGGAGAAAATCATGAAGATTTGAGTAAAGGGTTCTTAGGTATGACACCAAAAGCACAATCCATAAACATGTTAAATTGAACTTAATCAAAAATAAAACATTTGTGCTTCAAAAGACACCATTTTAAAAAAATGAGAAGAAAAGCCAAAGACCAAGAGAAAATATTTGCAAATCATAAATATGGCAAAAAACTCATAACAGAAGATACAAACTCTCAAATTTTAATTTTAAGACAAATGACCCAATCTGAAAAGGCAACATGCTTAATTACATTTTACCAAAGAAGATATATGAATGGCTAATAAGCACATAAGATGTCCAGTATCCTTATTCATTCTGGAAATTCAAACTAAAACCACCACAATAATATCTACTAGTATCATAGCTACTAGTATCACAGCTACTAGTATGGCTACAATCAAAAAGTCAGAGAGCAACAAACGGAGGAAAAGATGTAATGAAAAGAAACTTCAGACATTTCTAAGAGAAATGTAAAATGGTACATCCACTTTGGAAAACAGATTTTTCAGTTTCTTATAAAGTTAAACATACCTAATTGCATAAATAAAACATGGTATTTATATACAATGGAATATTATTCAACCTTAAAAGGAATGAAATCATGTTACGTGTTACAACATAACACATAACATGTTACGTGTTGAAGATATTTTGCTAAGTGAGATACGCCAGACACAAAAGGACAAATACTGTGTGCCTCCACTTATATGAGGTACTGAGAATAGCTAAATTCATAGAAGCAAAGCGTAAGTAGAAGTTATAAGGGGCTGAGGGAAAGGAGAATAGGGAGTTCTTGTTTAATAAATACAGAGTTTCAGTTTGGGATGATTAAAAAATGTGGAGATGGATAGTGGTGATGACACCAAGCTTAAAAATGGCTAAAATGATAAGTTGGATGTGATATATATTTTACCACAATAAAAATATATCAAAAAGTTATACAAATTTATATACGACTCAACAATTTCACTATTTACCCAAGAGAAACAGAAACCATAGCTGAAAACTTTTACACTAATATCCATAAAAACATTATTCTTAGTAATCAAAATGGAAACTATCAACTGTTCATCAACTGAGTAAAATGTGATATATGTGCATCTATCTATATAGAACTCTCAGTCTACACACACATACATGCACACACACACACAAAGAATACTCTGCAGCAATAAATAAGTGAAGAAACAAAAGAATAAACTTCAAAAATATAATGCCAAGTGAAAAGGCCAGATTCAAAAGACAACATATTTTATGATTTATTAATGTATTAAATTGAGACAGAAAGCAGATTAGTGGTTGCCTAGGGCTGTGGGTGGCAACTAGAATAAACTGCAATGAGCATAGGAGATATTTTTGGAGGGATGGAAACGTTCTAAAACTGAACTGCAGTGATGGTTGTAAGGCTCTGCAAATAAATCTATTAAAACTTACTGAATTGGCCAGGGATGCTGGCTCATGCCTATAATGCCAACATTTTGGGAGGCTGAGGTGAGAGGATCACTTGTGCCTAGCAATTTGAGACCAGCCTGGGCAATATAGTGAGACACCATCTCTATAAAAAATTTTTAAAAAATTGGTGCGATGGTATTTATGTGTGGTCACAGCTACTCAGGAGGCTAAGGTGGGAGGATTGCTTGAGCTCGGATGGCAGAAAGGCTGCAGTGAGACCCTATCTCAAACAAAAAACAAACAAATAAAATCTCATGGAACTGTACATTTAAAAGGATGAATTTTGTAATATGTAAATTCTACCTCAATAAAGATGTTTAAAAATAATTTTCCCATTGTCAGGCACATAACTCCCACTGACTTTTTAAAATAACAACTTAATTGAAATACAGTTCACATATCATATGATCACCCATTTAAAGGGTACAATTCAAAGGTTCAGTAGCTTTGGGAATATTCAGAGTTGTGCAACCTTTGCCATGATCAGTTTCAGAACGTTTTCATCAGCTCCCCGGAAAGCTTTACACAGTAGCAGCCACTCTCCCTTTCCCCCTAAGACACCCCGGCTTTTGCCTCTTTCTACTTCTTTCTACTTCTACGTAGAAAGAAGGTAACTCTTTCTACTTCTGCCTCTGCTTTTTTCCTCTATAGAGTTATCTGTTCTGGACATTTTGACCATGTGAATGGAAAAACATCCCAGGATAGCAGTTCTCAACTGAGGCTGATGTCAGAATCACCTAGGGAGCTTCGATAAAATACCGGCATTTGGATCCAACATCTGCAGATTCTGATGCAATTGGTTTAAGATGTAGCCTGGGCATCAGGGTATTAAAACCTCCCCAGATAAATCTAGCATGTGGCCAAGGTTAAGATCTCTATTGTAGGGCAGTCATGTTTAAACTTTAGTATGCATCAGCATCACCTGGAGGGCCTGTAACAATATGAGTTGCTGGATCTTACTCTGAGGGTATCTGATTCAGTGGGTTTGAGGTAAAACCTGAGAATCTGCATTTTTTAACAAGTTTGCAAGTGATGCTGATGCTCTGGTCCAGGGATGCACTTTAAGAATCTTGGGAGATGTCAAAACAGCAAGATGGAAGGAACCTGAGCCCCAGTAGCTAGGCCACCTATTTTCCCTAAACCACTTTATATTATTATACCTACTTTATATTATTATATATATATTATATTATATATATATTATGTTATATATATATTATATAATATATTATATATATTATATTATATATATATTATACCTACTTTATATTATTACCTAAACAAGAGGTAAAAGTTTACTCTGAACTGCAACGGCGGCCCAACCTGTTTCCTAATACACATCCCTTGGACTGCAGTCTTTCAATAGCAAGAAAAGTCAAGATCTAAAACAAAGTTCTCATTTCATGCAAATTCACACATGTAATTTACACCCCTTGGCTTTCGAGAGATTTTCCTACAAGAGAAGAATGATCTTGGAACACTGCACAATTGACAACAGAATCAGTTTCTCATGGTAATTGGTGAAAACAATCCACAGAGTTCTGTTTTGGAAGCATTATTTAGACTGGAGGGATTATGATCCAAGCAGGCGGTTAATTTTCTCATTTAAGCCACAGCCACAGTTGGGTAACCCAAGGCTTCCAGTGCAAAGCTACTTTGATCCAAACCATAGCAGCAATTCTGAATGATGGAGAAACCCTTCGTACGTAATACATGGGGAGTGTATCAGTTCCTCTTTGCTGTTTTTATCTTTACACACAAATATAAAACGGACCAATGCACTCCAACTCTTTTCACTTCATTTGCATGCAAAGATCTTGGATATTCATCACTCCAATCTGAATAACTAATGGAGCTTGGGCATTTGTTGAGCAAAGGGTGAAGCTAGTAGGAGTTCACCTGGGTAGGAAATCTGTTTCAGTCTCAAGCTCTTGATGGTAAAACTCTTTGCTGGTGTATCATTATTTCCTGAAAACATTCACAGTATCAAAAAGAGGTGGGTGGTGGTGTTGGAAGGCCACAGAGTCAAACTCACTAGGTAGAGGAGGCAAGGAGCTAACATACCTGACAAACTGGCTGAATAAGGCTGTAGTGTTTCGGATGATCCGAGCAGCCTGGGACTCCTCACGCTGGCATCTCTGCAGTGTTAATCCATCATCCATGTGGCCTTCCTGATGGAGTATGACCTGCCCACGTGGCAAGGGACAGAAGCTCTAAGGTTACAATTATTCCACATATGGGCAGTCAACATTTCCTGCAGTATTTCCCTCATCCCTCTTATTCCTTTCTCTAAATAAGCTCCCCTGGGTCTATTTTGAGAATGGCACATTAGCGAAGTTATTGCACCCATACGCCCTATTAGTGACATGTGAACCATTCCTTAGACACAGTGCTTTGATGAAAATGAAATTTTATGTGTCACCATGGTATGAGTTACGACACATTCCTCAGGCCTAGATATGAAAGGGTGATAACGTATCTCATAATCGATTTTTCTCTTAAAATGAACATGGAATCTTACCCTTGGAAATGGGGAAAGTCACTGTGTTCAAAGTCTTTTCCTTCAGAGATGAATTGAAGAAAAAGACAATGTAAAGCAAAACCCTGTACTGGGATCAGGCTTGGTTTCTCGACTGAAGGCCAACTACACTGAGTGAGTTAACTGTAGGGCTGGGGAAAGCAGCTCAAGGTGGTAGCTGGCTTCTCTTGGAGGCTAGAGAGTCAATCTGAAAGCATGAGCTCTGATATCAGCAGACCTTTGTCTAGTCCCGCTATGCCACTTACCAGCTGTGTGACCTTGGGCAAGTTACTTAACCCCCATTTGCTTTGGATTTCACCAATCTGCAAACAGGCTTATCTTAGAGGGTTGTTTGCAGGATTCAATGATTTACATGTCATCACTTGGCATGGTACCTAGAATCTAATAGGTGCTCAATGAATGTTTATTATCAGGGGCTGTATAGTACGGATGTTAGACCAGTTATCTGGAAGCTAAGCGTATGTACTTGTCATTAAGGACACCAAGACACAATTTTTTTGGGAGGGGCTACCCACTTTTTATGTGGAGGTCAGTGGCTTTTTCCCTTAAAATGATCAAGTGTGTTAAGTGAGAGAGTTTGATCCTGGTTCAAGTCAAGGTCAAATCCTGATCCAAGTTCCCTGACATGGTTTCCCCTTGATGGAAGTAAGCAAAGACAGACAATGTGTAGATCCTGGAAGTCTACATGTCAACACGGACAAAACGTGTGGCTCTAGAAGGTATCTACAGAATAAAGATTGTTGGCCTCTCTCACTTTTAGCTTAAAGAAACAACTTATTTTCCTTTCCATGTGAAAAATCTTTTCCTTGCTTTTTATTATTTTGAAGGTACTTCCTGATATGATGAATTAGAATTCAGGCTTGTTCATTTTTGAAACAAGACTTTGCATCCCATCTGTATACTGCAGTGTGAGGATTAGCAAAGGATACTGTTACCATTGGAATCACTAACTGTTAGAAAATATTCCTTTGTCAGAACACCTCAGCAACTGGTTAGCAATGCTGCATTTGGGTTTAGTAATACATTGCCACTATGTTTACTTTGGCCTGGGTCCCAGATTTCTGGTCCTTAAAGACCAAAATTCTTAGGTTTTGCTTGTTCAGATAACACACTCAAACTGGCCAGCCAAATGAGAAAGTAATGAGAACTGGGGGGAGATGCAGTTGCTAGAATGTTGTTATTATGAACCCTACTGATCTCAGCAGCCCAGTTCCTACGGTCCTTCTTTCTCTTGAAGAAATCTTACAACTGAAGAGCAGGGAGAAGAAGCCTAAGGTGGGAATAAGAAAGAGGGTGCTTTAAAGTGGCTGGCTACTCATCAGGTGTTTCACTGTGTTTGTGCTTGATTGGTTTCTCTTGATTACTGTTTTGTTCATTTCATAAAACACAGCACAGATTCAGACATCCTTTGTATTTTTAGAGAGGGCACTTAACATGCTTCCTAGGCAATGAAGCAGCGTAGCCCTGTCGAGGGCTGAGCACCATCGCACCAGCTGGATAGAGTTCATAAAAGCACCTCCCAAATTCACACATACATTCTAACAGTTAAATGAATGTGCAGGCTATGATCCTAGAAGAGAAAGGCATGGACAGGTACAAAAAGTCAACAATGCAAAATGAGATCTCTCCACATTTGCAGAGTCCTTGGAGCATGTCCCTGCCCACCCAGAGTTACAGCCAAGATCCACAAATTCTACTTTCTTTAAATGTTACCATTGCCTTAGTAGGTTTGAAAGACTGCAGAGGCTCTAGACGGTATTACTGTACTCTACAGAGGATTGACTTTTCTTCTGATAGGCTGGTAAGAATAGAGGATGGGTTTTTGGCATTTATTTTCCATTTGTTCTTATTCCCAGCATGTAGCCCTCATTCCCGGGGTGTAGTTCTTCTGAAGATCAACTGAAAGCCTACTGTATCTCCCAGGGTCATTCCAACTTGTCACACCCTGAACCCTGACTTGTGTATCCCTAGTACTGTCATGATGTCAACATCTCTGCTTTGCTCTTCATGATCACAGCAGTTTTGTGTTTACTATTTTGGCTTCACACCCCATCCACGGTCAGCTTAGGATTCTAGAGGAAACTGCATGTGGAATTTTAGGCGCATGATTTTGCAGTTCTCTCTACTCTGGACTCTTGGCCCCCTGAGTCCCAGAAGCCTTAGCTGAACCTATGTCTAATCTGACTCTTTAGCACAACTGATCTAATGCAAGATCCCATTCCCTCGTTCTGCAGATCAGCAAATGTGCTGAGGGGGAAAACAAAGATGAAGGGGGGCTCACCTCAGTGCACTTACATTCTATATGCAATATTTTGTGCGTATGTTTTGGCTGGCTTGGTTGTTGAAACCTTCCATTTTTTTTGAAGGTACTGTATCCAGCCTGTGCAGCTGTTTTCAGAGGAAGGGTTGGTCTCATACAAGCCAAATTATGTGGCCTCTTATTCATTGTATTTTCTATCCCCTCTTGATCACTTCATTTCCCCTTTTCTGGATATTTTCCTAGTCTGTGTTGCCTTACACAAAATTAAGATATTACCTCATGTTCATTCTCAACATCCTTTCTTACCACAACCTGCATTCTGGAAAACTTCATCATGACTACCTTAGGCTGCTATACCTCAACTACAGAGCACAGTACCTCCTAGCACCTTATTCTGGGACTAGTTGACTATTTAAACCCATATTTTATAAGGGTTTTTCAGGGATAAAAGCATCACATCCTTGACATCCATTATTTGGTTCCCACCAAAAGAAACACTGTTATGGCAATTGACTTTCTGGTGAAAAGATGCTGCATGTACCCAAGCTAGTTTTTCTCACTGGAGCAGGCTGTGATGCACCACTCAAATCAAGATACAATCTGTGGATACTGTCATTCCACAACATCTCTTCTTTCTGCCAGTGGGTTCCTGTGGGCTTGTTATTATGCAATCTGTGTTTTCTCTGTAGAGATCTATTTAGTCTCTTATGAAAACTGCACAATAACTCAATTATCCACTGAAATGAAGGGAGCAATGATGTGGATAATCCCAAGACAGCAAATCACCAAAAGCCATTTAGATCAGGTTTTAGAGTGCATTAAGCACGTCCTCTCCTCCTTACAGATTTGCTGTGTATTTGTTTTTTCCCCCATTGCATATGGGGTCAAAGTATCCAAAATAGGCTGAAGTATGGAAGAAACTGTGTACAATCTATCACAAAATAACTCTTCTGAATAGTAAGAAGTAAATCACAATCACGTCCACCTGATTCTCAGAATCACTTCTATTGCCTAGTTGCATCCAACTCAGGGTAAAACAACTGTAGACAGACATTCTGACTCTCACCTTTCTTTTCAAAGGTCCCAGGCGGGAAGTTTTTGCATCTTGTGCTTTGTAGGTCACCCACAGACCACTGGCTGTATGCTGCACAAAGCAGACAGAATCTCCATACTTGATTTCTGGAACTCCCATGCCTTCTATGTCTCGCTTGTGACTGGAATCTAATTTCTCCTTGAGTTCCTAATTCATACACAAAAAGAAACAAACATAGGCATTATCTGATTAAATTAGAAGCTCAATATACAAAACGAATCACCTATGAAAAATTTGTAAGCCAGGCAACTGGTTACCAAAATAATCATGATGTGGCTGTCCAAGCCAGGATTTCAGAAAGACTTGCTTCCCTTATCTCTTGTTAATTGTAAAATCAATGGCTTTCGAGTTCTGGTTACTTCAGTGATTATTTAAATCCATGGGTAAAGGGGGCACCTACTAAGCCCTCTCTTCTGTTCTGATTTTGTGTAATTCTTCACTATATTTTCTACTTTCCTCATCCTGATCTATATACCTTAATAAGTAACCCGTTACTAGCCAAGTAACTTATTTCCAGCAAGTGACATCTTCCATAATTGTAATGGCCACCTGTCACAAATGCACTGACTCAGAGACTTTCATTCTATCTATTGATTTCATGTAAAAATTTCTTATAAAAATCTGCAGAGAAAGGAAACTCTTTGAGTAGACAGGGGTTACTAACGTGGCTTAAGCTAATGTAGTAATTTGTGTATCAGTCTCTTAGGGCCTCCTCAGTGGTGTGCTGTAGTCAAGCGGTTTCAATCTTCAGCTGTCACTGTTTCACTGCCTATTCTCCAGTGTGGAAAAGGGACTTCCTGTGCATCAGGTAACAACACAGTGACAATCTGAAGTACCTGTCACAATAGTGTGTCATGAGGTAGTCCTCTGATGCATGGTAACTTCTTCTCCTTCTCATCAATCAGGGCCTCCGTGGTTCTATTCTGAATGGTTATACCCTATTTCCATTCCTTTTCTACATCTTGCATTAAATTGCTCATTTGTAAAAGCCATTAGGGAGGAAGCAATTTGAACTTTTACAGAATAAAAAAACGGCTGTTACCTGTTTGCAAAAACGTTTTTCTCTGTCTCTCCCTCTCCCTGCCTCCCTCCCTACTCTCTCTCTCTCTTTTTTTTTTTTTTTCTTTTTGAGCCCAGAGTCTCACTCTGTCACCCAGGCTGGAGTACAGTGGTACAATCTTGGCTCACTGTAACCTCTGCCGCCAGGATCAAGTGATCCTCCCATCTTACCCTCCTGAGTAGCTAGGACTACAGGTGCAGGCCACTACACCTAGCTAATCTTTTGTTTGTTTGTTCATTTATTTATTTATGGTTTTGCTTTTTGCAGAAACAGGGTTTCCCCATGTTGTCCAGGCTGATCTTGAACACCTGGGCTCAAGCAATCCACCACCTCGGCCTCCACATTTTTCTCATTCTTAATAGTGGAACAAACAGCAGCACATGTATTGAGTCACTACCATGCTCAATATAATGTTCTAAGTTCTTTACATGTATTAACTCTCCATAGTGGCCTCTGATGTAGCTACAAATGCCATTCCAATTTTACAGATGAGAAAATGAAGGAGGTAAACTTGCCCAAGATCATTCAGGAAGTAATGACAGGAAGTCCAGCTCCAGAGTCTGTGGTCTTCTCCTACTCTAAACTACTACTCACCCTTCAAACCCCTGCTCAGAGGTTACCTCTGTAAAGGAAGAGTAGTCTCTCCTGATGTTCTTCCCCAGCACAGTCTCATTGCTCTACCGGGCACTTAGCACATCATAGTGTAAAATGTGTTTGTTTATACGACATTTTCTTTTTGTCCGGCTATGAAAAAAATCAAGGGCACAGGCCTAATTTCAATTAACTTTGGATTTATAACAGAAAATTCAACACCTATCAATTACTTAATGGACATATACTGAGAGAATATATGTAGCTGAGTAATTTTTTCTTTTACATTTATTTTCCATTTCAGCTCGTTTTCCTTCAAGCTTTCATTATTTCGCACAACATTTAAAGGATCACTTGGAGCAATATTAGTACAAGAAATTTCTTTTTCTTTTAAATGTGTGTGTTGAAACATTGGCTGGATTATTAAATATGACTTCTTTACTTTTTCAAGCAGCAACATAACATCCAAGGATAAGTATGAATTTTTCTTTTGCAAAAACATTATTTCCAGAAAAATATATTTCTGATTTTGTAACATTAGCTAATAGGATAATAGTATCTGATATAATGGGATTTTCTTTACAGGCAATTCATCAAGAATGCATTTATTCTATAAAATAATGGATACTTGATTTTCACTGCAGAAATATTCACAGCTCTAGAGACACTCAAGCCAGTAACAGAACTGAAAAGATGCCAAAATTCTCATCTCTAGTCTGCTCTCTAACCATAGCCAATGCAGGGGTTAAAATTATGCACACCACAACTGTTAAATATGAATAATTACATTGATTTCTAATAGCTCCTGATTAAAACAATTCATATCACCCAACTATCAATGAATATGGTAACTTCATTACTTTCTTGCCTTTCACTTAAACATGGCTTTGCAAAAAAAAAAAAGATCTGTTTTTCTGGAGTCACTGAAATAAACGAATCATGATTCTGTATAGAAAGGAGTGTTTCTGTGTCTTTGTTTTACAAAACAGCATCGGCTTCCAAATTCTATGGTAGTTGCTGCAGTGTCCACTTCTAATTTAACAGAAGAGCGGCAACAACAAACGAAGATCTAGAGACAAAATCCACATGAAAAACAACCCAATTCAACCCTAAACAATAACGATAAATCAGTAAAGGAAATGAAAGAGCTCGGTGATGGAGAGGTTTGATTTTATTGACAACACATTGGTGATTTTCTTTTGACTTGAGTATGAACTAATGCTCCCTTCTGTTTTTACTTGGATATGGCCCCAGCTGCAGTCACCCTACTGCTAGAAATGGAAACGTTCTAAAAAACAGAGCTAATCCAATCATTCTCTTTCCATAACTCCCAGGTTCCTATGGAATACAATTGTTATCTCTAAAGTTCTTATACCCCAAATGCTCTAACCAAATTGGACTAAGAGTACTTATATTCATGTACCAAATATTCCCCTTCTTTGGGCCTTTACTGACATTATACTTTCTGTTTGGAATTCCCCTACTTCATCTTGGCATCTCTACATCTGTATTGTTTATATTTCATATCTTCTGTATATTGTGGTATTTCGATATTTTTTAAAACTTTCTGGCTGGGGAGAGACTGCCTTTCTTGTCAGAGATAGCAAAGGGCTCAGCTGCATGCCTTTGATATGCAATCTAATCAATTCACAACCAGATGTCCTCTAGCTGGCTCATATACTCCAGGAGGCGATATTCCTCTGCCTTTCCAAAGCCGGGTACTAGGTAGATAGGGACCACCTCTACAGCTTACAGTTCCCTGAAATTACTCAAACTAGCAAATCCCAAACTGTTTACCCAGCCCCGCCTTGCCTTAACCATGGAAACCCCAACAAAAGTGGTAGCAAAGGTTGTCACCTTGCTTATGTCCCTTGTCTGCCTCCTGACCAAAGCTGGTGCTTTCCTATGTGACCCTGCATGCCGTGGCACGTCTCCTGTTGCTAGGACCTGTGAGTATAATAAACTTTGTTTTCCTAAGCCTCTCCTGCAACCCCTCACATGGCTGCACCTGACTGATGATCACATAAAGGAACACAGCACAACATCTCATCCATCAAGCCTTCTCTACTTAGCCAAAGCCGGAGGATACCTGTACACATTCTCTGATCTCATGGTTTTGTGGACCCAGCAGGGACTGTCCTTCCAGGGCTAGCCAATTCCTAAAAATGGTAAAGGACTCATCTGGGAGCACACCTTTTATACGCAAACCAATCCAAAGCCCATAAAGCCAACCTCCTCCTTTACCTTCTGGACCCCCATTCCCTCCTCCTTTACCTTCTGGACCCCCATTCCCAGGGCTGGTACCAGACAACCAATAGCAACTCCCGTGCTACAGAGCCTGCTGAAATTATTCAAAGGAGCCAACCCTAAGCCTATTTATCCTGCCTAGCCCATTTCTTTCTATGGAAACCATGAAAAGGCTCTTTCCCCCAGCTTCCCCTCACTCTCCTTTCCTTCTGGAGGATGGTCCTTCTCTGTGTGGCCCTGTGTGCTATGGCCATCCTCTCGGGAATGGTGAGTAACAAAGTGTTCTTTTCCAATGCCGATTGTCTCCTGGTTTGTTGGCTTCATCATACCTGAATAATAAAATCCACATTTTAAAAACAGGTATTGTTGTTGGTATACTAGCTGTCCCCTGGCAGATTGAAAATGTCAAAGGTGTAAAACTGGGATTTCTTTGTCTTTGTACTTCATACAATCTCATACAATGCTCTGCTTAAAACTGGTTGCAAATCATTTGTTATTGTTTTACTGTTCTGCAGGCATTCAATCTATATCTGTTTATTTGCATCAACCTTGTTTATGTTAGATGATAAGCTGATTCTAAGAAGGAAGAGGTTATCTGGCCTAATACGTGTTGAAGGGCAGTAATCATTATCCTCTGCCTCCATTGACACCTTATTAAGGAAATGCTCATGACCACATCATAATTATCATATTAGTATTTGGCTGAGATGATCAAGTTGCTACGATTGGTTTAATATTCCTGGAATATTAAAGGTTTGGCTGGAGATGATCACGTTGCTAAGATTGGTTTAATATTCCTGGAAGGATGAATAAAGGAGCTAGAACTAGGCCAGGCGCGGTGGCTCATGTCTGTAATCTCAGCACTTTGGGAGGCAGAGGTGGGTGGATCATGAGGTCAGGAGATCAAGACCATCCCGGCCAACATGGTGAAACCCCATCTCTACTAAAAATACAAAAATTAGCTGGGTGTGTTGGTGCGTGCCTGTAATCCCAGCTACTCAGGAAGCCGAGGCAGGAGAATTGCTTGAACCAGACAGTTGGAGGTTGCAGTGAGCCAAGATTGCGCCTCTGCACTCCAGCCTGGCAACAGAGCGAGAGTCAAGGAAGGAAGGAGGGAAGGAAGGGAGGGAGGGAGGAGAAGATGGTGCCACTGCACTCCAGCCTGGCAACAGAGTGAGACTCTGTCTCAAAACAAACAAACAAACAAACAAATAATAAAGAAAGAAACTAGAACCAATAGTTGCCCAGTACCTGGTTCAAACTAGGTATTGTGTTAAGTACTTTACAATGAAAACGCCACCATGTGAATTTACCAAGGACCTACAAAGTGGTATGTATCATATATGACACTTTACATTTTCTCTAAATCTTTCAATAGCCCTATGGCTTTTATTATCCTACATTATAGATGATAACACCGAGGCTTGCAGAGTTTGAGCAACTTGCTCAAAGCCACACAGTTGTAAGCAATAGAACATAATCCAAAATCAGGTACAATTTCAAAGCCAGGTATAATTCATTTGAACAGAATTATCTGAATGGTTACCATTACCAGCAGCACAGTTAAGTAATTAATTGTACCAATAGTTTAGTTGCTTAAAGGTTAATATGAAGAAAAAGTTGAAAACATATACTATTAAAGGCCGGGCACAGAGGCTCACGCCTGTAATCCCAGCACTCTGGGAGTCTGAGATGGGCAGATCACGAGGTCAGGAGATCGAAATCATCCTGACTAACACGGTGAAACCCCATCTCTACTAAAAAAAATATTAAAAATTAGCCAGGCATGGTGGCGGGTGCTTGTAGTCCCAGCTACTCAGGAGGCTGAGGCAGGAGAATGGCGTGAACCCGAGAGGCGGAGCTTGCAGTGCGCTGAGACGGCGCCACTGCACTTCAGCCTGGGTGACAGAGTAAGACTCCGTCTCAAAAAAAAAAAAAAAAAAGAAAGAAAAAAGAAAATGGCTTTAGGTTCATACAAATTTTAAGAGTTACACATATAAATCAACAAGCACAACAAAGTATGGTCTATATTCAGAGTACAATTGGAGTTTGGAAGAAAAAACAACTCTACCAATTTGGAGTAAGGGATGGTTTTATACAAGAATTTCTACATGACATGAGTGCAGCCAGGGTAGAGAGGAGTGAAGGGTAATGAGGAAGGGATTGGCTTTCTAGTAAAGGGGCACGGCAGGGCAAGGAGAATGCTGGAATCCAGAAAGAGATGAGAGCAAAAATTAAGGACTCTGAACTCTATTCTACAGGTTCGTATTTCTGAAGCTCATATTGTTAACAGACTTCGTATGGGAAAAAGACAACTGTGGACAAATACCAAATCTTCTTCTAAGAGTCAAAGGGAATACTGTGATCGTATAAGCTCTTGTTTGTCCTATGGTAAAAACAAAACATCAGCATCAATGAAAAAATCAAAATGACCTATTGAACTTGAATGCAGCATTTTGTTTATTTCCTCCCACTACTATCATTGTTTGGAATAACTCTTGGGAAAAGCTAGTGTAGGTAATGGAAAGCCACTGAAACACAGAGTTCCATCTTAGAATAACCGTTCTGGCATCAATGTGAATGACGGGCTGAAAAGAAATATGGCTGGAGATGGTTGAGTTGTGACACCATTAGTATCTAGGATGATACGTGGAATGGAGTAGTTTCTAATTCATGCCTATTAATTAGAATGAAATGTGTTATTTAATACAATTAAGCCACCTGTGTTTACAGATGACAAGAAAGTACCTTTTACAATACAGGATTGTAGACACCCAGAAATGTTTCAGAGGAAAAGTAGATATGGGAAGGCCGAGTCTATTCATGGATGCTGGGGTGAGCCTTCAAGAAACTCCTGGTTAGCCCACTATTTCCAGGTGTCTCTGGAGAAACCTTGAGGAATCACCTTTGGGTTTGTTTCCATATCAACATAGCCCCCTTAAGACTTTCTCATCTAGAATTTGAGATCTTTGTATTGCCCTTAAAAACCACACACTGCAGGACATTGATGAGAGTCTAGCTGGCCCCAAGCTTTGTGTGGGAAGAGGAGGAATGCTTTCCTCTGTTTACTACATGCTGGGAAGCAGATTCATCTGCCTTATTGGGGAAGGCATATTTCTTGAGCAGAAGTCACTGTACTGGGCTCTTTTCTCCTATTTCTCATTTAACCCTTGCACCACCACCTTGAGATAAGCAGCACTACTTCCATTTTATGGATAAGAAAACTACCAGGTCATCTTCCTGATCTCATTTAATTTTCACAGCAATCTTTCAAGACACACTTTTTTAAAAAAAAATCTATATTTTTCGCAAAACATATGAACAGCATATGGCAGAGCCAGGGTTCAAACCCAGGCTTCTTCCACTTCAAAGCCCAAGGTTTTCCTTGACTGACCATTTGGTGCACTTTGAACAACAAACTCTAGAGAAAGCACATCAGTTTAAAGTTTAAAAATCCTTCGTAGATTTTATTGAAAATGAAGCTGCAGTAAGTGATGTTGTCTTTACGCATTTGAATCTTACTATCCATATTTTCTTCTCTCCCCTTCCCTCCTTTGCTCCATACCCTCCCTTTCCCCAGTGGATAACTTAGAAAATGGAGCAAGCAAGGGAACCGGCAAAAAGAGTGTTGTTTCTGCACCAGGGTTTCAGAGACAGGCGAACCATGAGCACAGCTGTCACCTTGGTTAGGGGTGCCATGGCTGCCGAGGTTAAACGGCACATGTAAGGTAGGCAGGGAAGTCACATTTGGCTAAGAACACCGTGATCAGCACATAGATGCTTCACAAATGTTTACTAAACTGAATTTAATGTTTTTATACAGTCAGGAAAAATTTCCTCTAATTGGGAACAGTGATAGCTCTATACCGTTACACTATGAAATAGGCAACATTTGAGATTCTAGCCCAATCATTCAAGATGTATGGTGTAGACATTTAAAATGGCTTTTTAAAGCACTTTTAAAGTGGCTTTACAATAAGTGGCTATACATAAGGCCTGCTTTAACATTATTAATTCACCCTTCCCTGAAAAAAATTCAATGATGTAAACTGACATTGAGTCATGACATCTAAAGAGACAATATTGCCATGCCAGAGTAAATATTAAATCACATTATCCGAAATCCTTGTGGGAATGGCCTTGCAATGTCAAGACCATGGAAAAATGATGTGAAATCAAGTTCATAGAAATTTGACTTAGATGTTCAAAATAAAATGAATCTCACTCATTGGGTGTGTACTGGGAAGAGATTACAGTAGCAAAATGATTACACAAGCATGGCAGGATGTTTCTATGATGATAATGATGATAATGGAGGCTAGAATGAAATGGATTTCACTCTATTTCACGGTATGACCACACTGATGTAACCCTTCAGCAAGCATTTTTCAAACTTACTACAAGAGATTCTAGGATGCAAAAATAAAGCAGGGTGGGGTATGTGTGGTCCTTGTCATCCAGCGCCTCCCAGTTAAGGAAGTGACGGCCTTAAGAATGCATGAGCAGGTTTTCCTCTCACAAAGAGCACTTAACACTTGCCTGAAAGCATGAGAAGGTGCTCACTGTGGTAGAGTGCAGAGGGGCAAAAGGTATTTCAGGCACAAGTCCGGTGGTGATTAGAAAAAAACAAGCATGTTCCAAGACTGAAATAGTATGCTGGGGCTCAAGGCAGCCTCAGGCAAGTGGCAAGAGACACTGTGGAAGGGCAGGCAGCTCTCAGGTCTGAATGATCTTTTATGACAGACTTCAAATGAGGTACAAATTGATTAAGAAATGTTTTTTTTTTTTTTTTTTTTTTTGAGGCAGAGTCTTGCTCTGTCGCCCGGACTGGAGTGCACTGGCCGGATCTCAGCTCACTGCAAGCTCCGCCTCCCGGGTTTACGCCATTCTCCTGCCTCAGTCTCCCGAGTAGCTGAGACTACAGGCGGCCGCCACCTCGCCCAGCTAGTTTTTGTATTTTTAGTAGAGACGGGGTTTCACCGTGTTAGCCAGGATGGTCTCGATCTCCTGACCTCGTGATCCGCCCGTCTCGGCCTCCCAAAGTGCTGGGATTACAGGCTTGAGCCACCGTGCCCGGCCAGAATTGTGTTCCAGGTCTCACAGAGAGCAGATGAGAATCAAGGCCCGATCTAGGCTAACTTTGAAGCCAGGCTGTATCTTACACAACACCACTCTCAGATCAAAGGGATAAGGTCGGGATGCTGTATTTTGGAAGTAATACTACATCCTAGCCCTCCAGTTTGAGTTGCATCATCTGCTGAAGTGGGGGAAGGAGGACCTTGATCAAGATCACATCCTGCTCTTTATTCTATGTGATTTGTATAGCTTGCTCCAAGTCTTCAGTCTGATTCCATTTAAGCCAGGCCCGGGCCAATAACTGCAGCTGGTTCTCGGACTTGGTCACCTTTCAGCAAGGCTCAATCACACCTCCACCTTATCATACACATACAAGATGCACTGGGGCACCTGCCATCTTCCTGGTAATGGCAGGCTGCTAAGGATGTTAGCATGCACCTGCAGCTGTCCAGTGGCCCCCAATTTAGTAGTCATAACTGTCGCAGGCTAATGCAACCTGACGGAAAATGTGGGCTGGGAAGCTCATCATTACCAAATGACTCATGGCCCAGCACACCCGGTGTCCTCCCAAAACACAAGACTAAAGCCCCAGCAGTGATCTTCCCAAGAGTCTCTTTTTTCTCTTTTGCAGATTCTCCAACATATGGAGAGGATCAGATGAACACCCTGCTTCCTCACCCTCTGCCCCAGTCCCATGGGAAACAGCTGACTGTCTCCACCTCTCCCTCAGCCTTCCCAACTCCTGTGCCACCACACAGATCCTGAACCACTATCTCAGGCTACTGTTTGCCGCCTGCTCTGTCACATAATGCCTGTAACAGGCAAGGGCTGGCCAGATGATTCAATGTCCTTACATTGTTGAGAAACAGAGCCCCAAACCTCTTTCTGCTGGGTACTGTCACTGGTGGCTGGCGATGGGAAGCACAGAGAGTGCATTTGAGGAAAACCTGTGCCAAGCAAGGCAAGAATACGCTTACTAAGCAGGCATATGGAAGCCCAGGAAAATCAGGGCCTCTCCAGTGCTCTCCCTGCACAGTTATCTGGATGGTGTATGAGAAAGTTATGTGTTCTCCACATGTTCTTTCTTTTTGTGCAGCTTCACAGTCTAAGGTGCCAAAGCCCTGCCCACACAACGTCCCAAAGAAACCCTGACATCCAGTGGGAACACAGCCATATCTTGGCCTGCCATAAAGCCTAGGCCATTTTAATTTCAGTTCCTTTCAAATTGAAATGAAGGTAGCTGGGTTGAATACTACTGCATGGAGACTTATTTAAAATCTCTAGCATAGTGACTCCAGTGAAATGTCACCACACTGCCAAGCGCACAGGACAATGTGACTCACGGGTGACTTTTGCCTCCAGCTCTGCTATGCCGACCGCCCCTACGGTACCGTGACGACTTTCCAGCCATACGCTGCTTGCCTCCCCACACATGGAAATGGAGGAACTTGGGGAGATAAGCAGTGCACCCTTTGAAGGGAAATGTATTCAGAGGCCAGAAGTGATGCCAAGTGGAAGGAGTGTTACAAGGTCTCTAAGGGGCTTTGAGCTTTCCTTGCTTCCCCCAGAGACCACAGCACAGTGCTGAGCCATGCTCCACAAGGCTGAGCCAAGAACGGAATAGAATGGAAGAGTCCCCTTGGAAGAGGATCCTGCCAGCTGCCTGGAAGGCCGCCTGATCCTGCGCTGGAAGAAAAGCCCCTTTTTGAAATGGTAAAGACCTCGAGGTCATTGCTCTATCCTTGGCAGCATACCCCGAGTGGGTCAAGGAGAAGGGGGTGGAATGCTCAAATACAGAAAGGACCAAACTGGCATTCTTAGAAAAACACTTGCTTGGTCATTAGCCGTGATGAGTCATTTCTTGTTTTCCACCTCCCTCTTCTACTCCCACCCACCTTCAGCCCCCACTCCATGTTCCAGTCTCTGTTCTTACGACTTTTCTGTTGCTTTGTTTCACTGATTCTTTCAGAAAGTTGCACTGCTCTAAATCACTTCCTGGAGGCAAAAATGTTTACTAAATAGATATCAACTTGAATTTAAAGAATCCCTCTTGTGCTGGCAATCTAAAAAAAAAAAAAAAAAAATAGATAGCAACGTGAGGAAGATGTGCTCAGAAAACCAGAATGAAACCAGAGTCAATAGCCGTTGGAAGAGAAGGAGATAGAAGATAACATCTGAGAGATGGTTAGGAAGATATGAACAGGAAGATCGTGTCTTTTAATATTTGAAATAAAGTTATGAAAAAAGCCCAATTCTGATACAGGGCAATATTAAAGAGAAAAAAACTACATGCCAAAGAGTTTCTCTGCCTAAAAAGACCATAGGAGCACAAAAGGAGGGGGAAAACAGACTCTGAACCCCTGCACCAAAGAAGGGCAGTGCTGACTATTTTCTTTAGGTGCATTAGGAAGCAGAGATGCCCCCACAGAAAATTCAGCTGTCAGCCTCACCCCTAGTCCTACACAAGCAGAATCCTCAACAACCCTTGAGTGAAATCACGGTGAGAACACACATCAAGATTTATTTGTGGAAAAGAGCAAAGAATGAAACTAAAGGTGAAGCTCCCAAAGGAGATTTTGAGCTATACTCTTAGGAAGTGCAGACTTCCTGGTAACTATGCCCACATCTGTGCAGAGCCTTTCTCATGCTTGGATGATCTTTCCAGAACACTCATAAAGTGACAGACCATCCAACTGTCTGTCAGAAGTTAGCTCAGAATGCAATTCTGACCGTTCAACTAGATCCAGCTCTGAGTTAGAGAGAGTCGAAGCCTGGTTGAACATTAAAGGTGGCTGAACATTAAAAAAGAATAGTTGTCCACATACACATCAAACGGTAAAGTCATTAATTTGAGGTTAACCTAACTACCAGAGGATCCATTCTTAATGAAGGTTTGGGATGGATAGGAGAAAGCTGAGGGATCCGGGGAGTAGGAATAGCTAAGGAAAAGAACGGGGAGGGTAGTAGTAAATTTTATCATATAAATATTAATCACTGCAAGATGATGTCATGTCCAGAATGTCTTCTCTGCATCATCTAAAAAAATTTAAACAAATAAAGCACTGAAACTCATGCTTTTTAAATTTAAACCTTTTTAACAAATTACCTTTTTATTTAAACAAATGTAGCTCTGAACTCATGCCTCCAATGCTACTATTGCTTTAAAGGAGTGAAGACTGTAACTTGGAAGCTATTAAGGACAACTCAGAATGCATTAAACAACAACAATAGTTTCCAATAGCCTTTGAGCAACAATGTCCATTCCTATGATCCTTGGATTTTCCAGGACTGTCCACACTCTCCTTTTGCTCAAGACTTCAACCTTCATCCAATGTACACATTCCTCCATGAACTCAATTCAAAAGATAAAAGAAGAAAGTGTTTATCTATCTTAGGTCAAATTTCCAACTCTGCTTTGTTCCAGCCTACTTTCTTTTCCAGTTATAGCTCTACCTGGAGGTGTCTGTGTCTGAGTTTTCACTTTTAGAATAGGGTCAAAGTCCACTTTATCACACCTTACCTTTGATGCCCGGAAAGAGAAAGCTGTGGACTTGGTGTCTGCCTTTGCCCGGTCTTGCAGTATAAGGCCTTGGTCTTCTGTCAAGGCCAGGTAGTGGCCTGTGGTGAGATGCCGGAGTCGAAAAGCCTGGCCCCATCTGATGTTACTGCCACTCCAACTGGGCAGATGAAACAGACAAGAAATTGCATTTATACAAAAATAAGTCCTTTTCTACCCTATGCTTTCTTACACATGCTAGCAGACTTATAACCCTTCTGGTGTCCATCCTTAAGAGAAAAATGCACCAGGTTCCTGGCTTGCTGTAGGATTTCATGTCTGCCTACAACCCAGCCTAGTGCTCTTTCTTGATGACATCAACAAGGAATGATCTTAAAGGCAGGTCAGTGGCTTCATACAACTGGAAGTCCCAGGTTTCCAATTATTCCTTCCCTCCACTGAAAGGTCTTGATGCAAATAATCACAAATCAATGGGAAGCTTGTCTTTGAATGGAAACTTGTCTTTGAATGGAAAAGCCTTTCCAAACCTGCCATCTGAACTAAAACATATTACTACCACAGAGAGTCCTATCTTCAAGGGAAATAGTAAAAATACCTGCACAGCTTACACTTGCCAAAGACGGACAATAAACAAGCGTAATAAGTCAACACTGAATTATGTTAAAAAGAGATAAATTCTGTGGAAAATAAGTACAGCAGGATAAAAGGATTAAGACAAGTGAGAACTCATATTGAATACTGTCCTCTTAATGGTCCTTCATCAAAAGATTAGCACTCAGCAAAAGTTACGTTAAGTGTTATGGAGAAATTATCCACTGAATAATCTAACTCAAAATTTCTCTCTTTAAAATATTTGCTCACATGCAAAATACTTATTTCTTAAGAATATAAGGTTTAAGGGATATATGTGTGACATTTTAAAACCACTCTCCACTTTGTCCAACTTTTTGAAGCATCAATAAATCCAAATCACATTGATAAAAGGCTTAAATTCTTCATGTTTAGTTCTCTGGGGAAATGAGCAAGCAATCACAACCAGAAATACATATACATACCTATTTTGACCTCTTAAAAAGTCCATTAAGCAATAACTAAGGGCTAATATCCTGAGAACAAGAGCATGTTACTCTCAGATTTTTAATGGGTTTGGAAAGAGGACGTAAATAAGTCAGTTAATAAGTGCATGCTCCTTAAAACGGGTATTCCTTAAACCATCAGTTGCCAATTTCTCAGAAAAAAAAATGTGTGCATGTGTGTGTATGGTGTAAGAGAAGTCCTAATATTACCTTCTGATTGCCAATGGATTATCTTCAGGGCCCCTTGGGGCATATACACTGCATGAGAGAGACTTATTTTGAACATATTTTCAGGGAGAGATTGAACAGAAAGAACTAGAGGGAAAGGCAGAGAAGGAAAACCAGAGGGCGACACTTAACCCTCCTCTCTCACTCCAAGCAGTTTAGCTGTAGCCTAACTTGCAAACGCTCTCAGCCCATATAAAGGTCCTGCATTGAAAGTGATCCCTCTTCAGTAGTTTGAAGTTAAGCGACCACCCGTGGTTATTCAAGCTTGTGGTTGCAAAGTCTCAGCCTCCTGTTCCTTCCACCAAGGGACAAAACTGTCTCTGAAAAGTTTAAGTACTTTTTTCTTCACACCTACATTTCCAGTGACGTTTACATCTTCCTTATCTTATGCCATCGTGACTACCTGTCTGTGTGACATTTAAAGCTACCTGTCCACTGGAGCCAACAAAGCTACTGAGAGGAGAGAGAAGACTTATCTGGGTTCCAGAGAACCTGTTTAAGAAAACAAATGGGAGGACTTGGATGGCTTTCAGTGGCCTTGTCTGAGCTTTCCTTTTATAGTCAGCTATCGCAAGGGCAGAAGAGCCTGCCAGCCTCAGAGTCAACACAGTGGCTTTGGAAACTGTGTGTGTGTTCTTTAAAAACAACGTCACAGAAATATCAGAATTTAGCTCTAGACAAAGGACTTGAAGGAGTTTGCCAGGTGATATGGAATGAATGAAATATTTAAGAGAACGGCCTATTATTGAAAAAGAAAGCAATCTTGAAAAGGATACTCCCAGGCCCTCCATTACCTTATCCGAAGTGGTTCCACTCTCCACAGAGACCTGGCTCGAGTCCCAGCTCCCCCAGCTTCGTAGAATATCCTCCTATGAGCAGAGTTGGAGATCAGCTCCTACTTGCAGGACACTGATCAGCACCCGGGTGAAGAACAGCTCCCTGCAGAGGCTGTTCAGGCACCCAGCTTGTCTAAACCCTTTTGGAGTCAGCAGAATGCAAAGCCAGAATAAGGAGGACATTTTCACAGTCTCACTCTCTCAGAAAGGGTCAAAGCAGCTAGAGGGGAGGGAACTGCTCACCATATCCATAGCATGGACATTTATGCATCATCAGGTACACAAGGAAAAGGTAGGAAAAAGAACATCTCCATTTCTACATCAGGAGTCACGATAGCCCAGTTACACCATGACAGCAGACGCTGAATGCTCCAGTTCCTTCAGGTCAAGCTCCTTGATGTAGTTTTATATCTTTAAAAAATGTATTTGTACTTTAAAAACACCTATTCGACACAGTGTGAACTCATTTCCATCGTTCTAGGGCACTTGGAACAAAGCTTTATCCTCAGTTGTTACAGTGTTCACAATTTTATTACTGTACTCTTGCTTCCTTTCCCGTGTTACGAATCATCTTTTAAAGTGTTTTGAAATAAAATTTTTATTTTAGAAAAATGTTAGGTTTATAAAATAGTTACTAAAGATAGTCCATAGAGTTCCTGCATGATCTCACTCAGCTTCTCCCAATGTTATCATCTTACATTAGCAAGGTACGTTTGTCAAAACTGAGAAACCAACATGCGCATGTCATTACTAGCTAAACTCAGGACTTTATTTGGATTTCACCTTAATTTTTCCCGCAAACTTTTTTTCCAGTTCCAGGATATGATCCAGGATACCACACTGCGTTTAGCTGCCATGTCTCCCGTTTCTTCTCATCTGTTATGCTTTCTAAATGGTCTTGCCTTGTTTCTCATGGCTTTGACAGTTTTGTAGAGTACTGGTTGGGTATTTTGTGAAATGTGTCTCAACTTGGGTTTCCCTGATGTTTTCTCCAGTGATTAACAAAGCCTCAGTTTTTAAAGTTTTATTTTAAATAAATTCTGTATAACCTGTGATTGGGGCAGGCTGGTCCACACTGTACAAAATTCACAGTTTAAGAGCATGTCTCAAGAACAGCGGTCCCCAGATTACCTGGTATACTGAATCCAGCCACTTTTTGAGAATCTTGTGATCTTTAATCAAAACTGATTATTTAACTGCATTTACATTCACTAACTTAAAATCCTACCTCCACTGGAGAGAATCTGTATGTATCACAATTGAATTGATCAAACCCCAGAGGAATCCGGATTTAGATTTTAGAGACAAGAGTTAATCAATAGTGATGAAAAGAAAATGTATATTTATTTTTTTTCCTGGAAAAGTATCATAATTATGAGTCTATTCAAAATGAGCCTGGAAGTTAGACCTGGGTTTGAATCTGGTAGCTGTGTGACCTCGGTCAGGTCCCTTCAACTCTCTGTGTCTCCATTTGCTTGTCTAATCAGGGTACTTACATAACAAGGTTGTGAAGATTTAAAGGGCTTTTAAAAAATGTTTAGAAAGTGTTTTTTATAAATGTTTATAAACATGCATAGAGGGACACATTAATTGGACAGCAATCAATGAAACATTACATCAACAGTGGTTACCTCTAGAAGGTGGGATTGCAGAGGCTATTTCTCAATCTTTCTCTAATGTACATGTAATCAGGAAATGCCCAGTAAATATTAGGAAAGAAAATCCGATACTGCTTTCGAGTTCCTACACCCCAGGTGTGTCTGTACGAGGCCTAGAACAGAAATGCTACTGCACCAACCTCCTAGCCACTTAGGAACATTTGCTAAGATTCTCTCTGATGCTTCTCCTTCTCTAGTGCAAGCTGCAAGGATCCCTTCAGAAGAGGGTGAAGCAGCTCACCCAAGTCACAGGTGAAACTGCGCTGGAGCTGGAACTAGAAGATTCTTTACCCCTGACATCTGAAGGATTTGTCAAGGTTTGTTCTTCCCACCTGTGACATTTGAGCGGCCTGCTCCATTTAATCTCACAAGGTTACTGAGGTTGAAACAATGTGTTCTTGTTCTCTAAAACAATTCCAAGGAGAGGAGTAGAGTGGGCGGCAAGCTGAGGTGCTTTTGAAAGCTTGGCTGACAGCTTAGCCTTAGCTTCAATAGGTTAAGTAACTTATCCCAGGGTGTTTGACAAGCCAGAGGCAAAGCCAAGGATCAGAGCTCAAGATGTTAGATTGGGAGTCTTGGGTTTCCACTCTGGGTCGGAGTCTTTCCACATAGCTTGGCTGCTCTCAGGATTTATAGGGATGGAAAACAATTTCTTCTGGAGAGTCAGCACCATTGCAATGGAACACCTGCATGCCTCAGTAGCTGCTAGAATCTTTTAGTGTGCTGTTTCCTATTCTATCATGCTCCCCCGATTTTGATGTTCCTGGCCATGTTGGCCAGTTCTGAGGATTTACCTGACAATAGAAGACTAAGAAAAGGCTTATCGCTCACTTCACCTAGACATCAAATAACACCAAGGCATCCTGTTTTGGTTGAGACTAATTGATATAAAGATTCAAGTTCCACTGTGCTGAACAGCTACTCACTTGCCCCAGTCTTAAACCCTTCATGCTTCCTTATAAAATCAGCCTTCTTATTTTTATGGATGAATTTTTTTCCAAAACACAAATTAGAGCCAGTGAAATCCTGGGCTAAAGAAAGGCCACCTTCATGTTTATTTAAACGGTGGCAAGCATGTCTGCTCCAGTGTGCCCATTGTAAAAACCCCTCTCCAGCTACTTCACTCTCCCCATCACATCCTTTCAAACACTTGCTGAGCCTTTCCTTCCAAGCAGAATTTTGCTGAATCACTTGACCGAAATGCCCACCAAATGACTAAGTGGCATAGTTTCTGCCCAGCTGTTTCTAATTTGGCTCTAATTTTGATGACAGGTGTGTGCATGTGGGTGGGAGCATGCACATGGTAAATACTTCATTTTCCCCCCCAAATTTCCGTCCTTAAAAGTAGAACAGGAATAGAGAGAATAAACTAGGAAAGTTCGGATGTATTCCATCTTAGATACAGACAATCCTGCAAAACTCACAAAAATCTCAGTTATTCATCCACCTGCAAACCTTCCCCTTGAGGCAGCAGAATATGATATCAAAGAGACAGTAAATGGGCTATTATGTAGTTTCAATATTGAATACAAGGCAAACCACAAGAGAACAGGATCACATGACAGGGTAGAGAATCCTTACTTCTACGGAAAATCAGGTGGACCTAACTTCCCTATCAGAGGTAACTGTCAACTGCTGGCCCAGTGCCAGGGAGGCAGCAAGTGAATTTAGCATGGCACTTTACATAGGTCTGTGCTTTATGTGTCCTAGGCACCCTTCTGGGTCACATCTGGTTGCTATGAAGGGGTATTCAGAGTAGATAGCAAGTAGGAAGAGACTCAGAACTATAAGGGATACACATTGCCAATGGGTGCTTTCTAAGGTGCACAATAATAAATTCAAGCACATTGCTTCTGGTGGTGGGGAGGGTCCTTGAATACATCAAATACAGGAAATGGTCCCTGATGGAGAGTCAGCAGCTCTGGCTTCTACGCTTGCATCTGAAATCACCCAGTGTGCGACCTGTGGATGACTATGCAGGAACCTGACCTACATAGTCTCCAAGATGTGAAGACTTGTGAGCCTGTGTTTCTAATGAAGCAAAAGAAATGCAGTTGACAAGGATCCTGTAGGCATTACACAAAAGAAAAGAAAACATTGTCACCGGATCAGATTCACTGCTGTCCCAAATTCAATCTAGTTTGGATCTGAGGTTTGATTTTTTTTAAATATCAGATTTCTATAGTTACAAGGCCAAGCTTTTTATGTTCTGTTCCTTTGATGACAGAATACCAAAAAAAAAAAACTCTTTAGTATGCATTTAAGACTTGGATTCATATCCTCCATCTCATGGTTTTGAAATTTTGAAAAGCATTCATGAAGGGGTCAAGTATGAGGACAAGAACACATTGTCCTCAGCACAGCACCCTCTAAATGCACCCTTGGCACTGCCCCCTGCTAAATCCAGCTCCAGCTGGACATCAGTTTCTCTAATGCTATTTAGTGATAAAACCAAATCAATGAAGTCCACCTTATTTACTTAGCACATGAAATGGGAATAGAGATGATCTGTCTTTGAAGAGCCTGGTGAATAATTTGTTTAAGTGCAGAGCTAAAGAAAATGAAGGGATCTGGAAGCATTACAGAACCGCCTAAGTACAGCATGTGTACAGAGCTCCTCCTGTGAGCAAGCTGAACCGCCATTCCTGCTTTACAAACTGGAACCCATGGCTGGAGGAAGGTTTGTCAATTGACCGACATGTACAGAATTCCTATGTGGCTAAATACAAATGTAAACTCTTTAGTTTGAGTCACTTGAGACTGGAAACAGCTAGCGGAAGAATGAAGCTATTGACTTACCTGTGCTGGGAATCATTCTGGTCTGTAGATGGTATCGTCAGACACTCATCATGACCATGGAAAAGACGTACTACATGCCCACCAAGTAGGTATCCTATAAGAAAATTATATTCTACTGTGAATGATGGCAAGTTTTCATTAAACTCTTCATTAGAGAATGGCATATTTAAAAAGGGTAAATTCACACAGGTCTGGGCCAGTTACAGAAAATACCGAGAGAGACACATTTTGATAACTACATATCCCATGAATGCAGGCCTCAGGCAGAAAAGACAGGAAAGTCAAAACAATTCTAAAGTCGAAAGTGAAATAGGGCTTCAGAGGTGAGCCAGTCCAACATCAAAAGGTAAGGTGAAAATAGCGTGCCAATCGATATAATTAAAAATCAAAAGGAAAATTAAGTTGCTAATGTTAGGAGTTTCCAGTTACTTAGGATGTAAATACACCCAATACCAAATTGCTGGATAAATATCCACAATCTCACTGTGTATACTTTGCAAACAAAATCCAAATCATGGGAAAGAAAGGTGCTGAGAAAGGGGTAGCAGACCATTCTTAAGACCCTTTAGGAGAAGGCAACATTCAAATACTTTTAACAAACAGATCAAATCTGGTTGCTACTCCTACAGCACGAAGGGAAAACAGAATTACTCTCTAACATCCCTGAATGAACAAATGTAGATGCTTTTATCAACAAATACTTAGCCTTCAGAATAAGAAAGGAATCTCAATAGTCATGGAGTTCAGAGATGGAAAGGAAACAATGAACTTCAAGGACACGATGATCCATTTGTCTTCAAATAAATGCTGAGCCTTAATTCAAAGAACATAGTAGCAGGAGAGGGGCTCCAGTCCGAGCTTTACCTGGCACCAAGAAATGGGATTTGTTATTCCTCTGAATTAAGAAATTCTCCAGGCTAGTCTGTTCTCAGGAAACATATGAACTTAATATACCCAATGTCTGTGTCAGAATTTTTAAAGGAAAAAAAATCACATAATTAGATCACTGTAGGGGCTGTCTTAAACTATTTTGGGTGCTGGATTAAAACAGTAAGAATGAGCAATCATGCCAGAGGAGAAAAGGGTATTATTAGTGAATTTTGTATAGTGACAGTCTGATATGAGTTCAGTTTTCTCACCTAGACAAGGCAAGGTTTTCTAAAATTCCCTCAAATATTCCAAAGTCTCCTTCCAATTTTCCTGTATCTTTTTGTACTGATATTCTGAGTTATAACTTTCTTTGCATTAAAAATGACTCAGGATACATTATAGGGGGATTCTTAACAGCTAATTTATTTAGAAAATTAAAGCCCTCCATGACCAAGCTCTTGATTAAACTCTTGTTCATCTCATGATGGAGAGGCCATGCCCTATTTGGAGTTTATCCTTTACAGTTCTTGGGCTCCTTCAATCAATATCCTACTCACACAGAGAACACTGCCAAGTGCTGGTGCATCACGACTTTTCTTAATTGAAATCTATCAGGGCCATAGTCAGGAAAGCAGCATCATGATGAAGATCACTTACGTTCTTAAGGGCTGAAGTGGGTTTCTCACCAGTGGATGCTGGAAGGACGTTTTTCTACAGAGCCAGATGACTCAAGTGATGAGTTATCCAGACTATATTACAAGGGCACTCAACATTTCTATAAGGACCTTTTGACATGATTTGCAAACATGCCTTAATTAATCTCCACAAGCCCTCTGTTGGGACCAGGAAATAATTTTATTCCTATGGTGAAAATAAAAAACTCAACATGGAGAAGATTGAGCCAAAACTTTCTTGGGAAAGACCTAAACCCAGAGCTTCTTGATTCTTAATAGAAAGGGATTGACTGACAACAGACTTAGGAGAATGGGTTAATTTTGGCACAAAGGAAGAGGGCTAAACACATCCTACCTTTTAAAGCCTTCCACTTGTTGCCAAAAGAGTTAAGAATTTGTCTTTTCCTGAGTCTTCAGTTTAACTATCATGCATTCCAAAACTGGGGTATCACCTTGACAACTCTGTTTTCCTTCTTTTTTCAAACATCACAGCATAGAAGGACATTCCCAGTTTGAAAGTACTAGACTTTAATAGGGCTAAAGCCTTTGATGAGTATTTTTGAAAATTCTGATCTTGCTGTAATGTGCCAAAATGTAACACAAAAGCCTGTAGGTCACTGACATTTGATTATTCTTCTCAGCTGTGGTATTACCTATCAGTGAGTGTATGTTTATTACACAACTTGAAAGGTGTGTTGACTTTGCCTGATTCTGTGAAATAAAATATGCTGAACAACGTTGGATGACTTTATTTCCAAGGGAAAAATAATTTCACCTCTTATGTTAAAATGGCCTTCCATAAATACAAGTAAAAACAAATGACCAAACACTTTTATGATAGAGTAAGTGCTCCACCTGCATGGAGAGACGCACAGGGAGAAATATAAACAATGTCACCTTCTTGGCAAATAATCTCTTCTAAAACTGAAGGTGCTGAGGTCTTTATACTTACAACTACTAAGCAAAAATAAAAATGCGGAAACTCAGAGAGAGAACAAAGGTGCATATCCAAGTCCTGAATACATGTAGTGCTAAAATAATAGTGGGCTCCAAGGGATTAAAAAAATAAGTTCAGGGATGCTCATGTAACTGGAAGTTAGGATAGAAAATAATCTGTACCGAATTCAGAGAAAGAAACTCAAGTGAGCTAAAATCAGGCTACCTGTGTACCAAGACATTCAGGTGAGATCTGGGAAGTAGCAGAAAACATCAATGTATACAGCACAAGAGAGACAGGCAGGCTCAGGGCTAAATGCATATAAAGAAGCACACCTTCTTCGATGCTACTTCCTGAGCACGTAGGATGTACATTCCAGAGTGTCTGCATAAAGGAGGCATCCACTTGTATGTTACCATTTGATACTGAGAGATGCTGCAGCAGAAACAGAAATGAGACATCTTTTAAATCACCAGTCCAGCACTGACAGAAACAGCTCACCTAGAACTTCAAGGATTAAATTAAACAGCCTTACTGTCATCTGGCTCTTCCTATGCAGCCTGTGGGAGATTTCTCCACCTGATCTAGAAGCAGCTTCAAAGTGGGACACTTTATTCTGGGGTGAGGAATTATTCAGCTACAGAGATGGCAGACGTGTGTGTGTGGACTTCATCCCCTCAGCTGGAGCTGATTCAACACCAACTCATAAAATGTCCATTCTTTGTAGGATAAGATAACTCGCAAATGGGAAAAATTACCCAACATTTGGCCTAGGCAAAGTAAAATCTGCCCACAGATTTAACTTCAGTTGGTTCCATGAGCAGCTTCTCTGACGTTTCTCTCATCTTCAGGCATCCCCACCCCCAGCCAAGTGCCTGATACAAATGGTGCTTTTCTATTACCCATCCCCAGCTGCAAAATCTCACCAGCATCTTCCACTCTCTGCGATACCCCATATCCTGAAACACTGTACATTTCTTTCTTTCTCCAACATAAACTTATTTTCCTGGATTCCAACCTTTCTTGTTCTTTCCCTAAACAAGAACTAAGCAATGTAATACATTCAGAATAATGGGAGTTAATGTGCAAATAGTGCTTGGAGCATTTTAACAGTCTGCTGGACACAGCACCATAATCTAAAAGAATAACAGATTAGTTCCAGGCACCATGATCATGTGGCAGGGGAGGGCATTTAATCATCCCTCAGGTACAGTTAACTATTGAACAACAAGGGTTTGAATTACACGGGTCCACTTATACATGGATCTTCTTCCGCCTCTACCGCCTGAGACAGCAAGATCAACCCCTCCTTTTCCTTCTCTTCCTCCTATTCAATGTGAAGATGACAAGGATGAAGATCTTTAGGATGATCCACTTTAGATAGTATATATACTTTCTCTTCCCTATGATTTCCTTAACATTTTCTTACTTTATTGTAAGAATGCAATACATAATACATATGTCATATAAAATATGCTTTAGCAGGCTATTTACATTATCAGTAAGGTTTCCCATCAAAAGTAGGCTATTTTCTATCAAAACTAGGCTACTTCCCATCAAAAGTAGGCTATTTCCTATCAAAAGTTAAGCTTTTAGGAGCCAAAAGCTACACTAATTTTTTATTGTGCAGGGGGTCAGCATCCCTAACCCCTACATTCTTTAAGGGTCAACTCTGTATGTGTAAGAGCATCTTATTCTATCCAACCTGCTGTGGCTCAGTTCTTCATGGACGTCTATTCCTAAAGGAAAAATTTCTGAAAACAAAAGACTCTTGTATTATGAGGTACTTACAAGGTATCTTTCAGAGGACACGCTGACGAGGATGAGGTCATCGCCAATTCTAACTTTCTCTCCTTCGGACCTCTGTTTGGAAGCAGGATGTATAGTCCACCAACAGGCTTCTCCTACATGAAGGCTCTGTGAGTTAGTCATTGCTTCACAGAAGCTAGTGTCCCTAATTTTGCCCCTTGTTCTCCTTCCTCCTAGGACAACCCTACACGTGCACACAACAAGTACATACTCCAGACCTCAACTTCTATTGGTCTCTAACAGTTCCAGACAGCCCCCCATCTGCTCTTGACTATGTCTGTCATTTTCATTTTCCCTAGAGACAGAAAAACACTGTTTGGAAAAGAGTATTGGAGGCCAGAAACTGTAGTGGCCTTCGAGTATTTTTAATGCAAATAGGAAAAATGCTTTTTATAGTCTTTCAAATTTCTGTTTTAAGAATTGACTCCAATCAAGAGCACCAAGAAAAAATAAACAAATAAATAAACAAACAAATAAATAAAAAGAATCGATTTCATTGGTCTACTGAACACTTACACACTTTCATCTTTGTCTCCCCCTTTCCTAAGGGAATTGTAAAAAAAAGGCTTACATCTGCAAGGACTCAGACAATAAGTGAGCAATTGATAGCAAAGAGGATAAACTGATATTTTGGAAAAAGGAAAGCAGGTGGATGCTTTTAGCCAATAAAAAGTTAAAACCCAGGTCTCTGAGTAAGAAAATGGAGAAGAAGAAACCATTAATGACAAGTCAATTCCTACTGCAGAATCTCAAGAATGTTGCTGGAATTAGAAGTACCAGCTACCAGCGAAGGCAGAAAATGGGTTGAAAACAGGACTGGTGGAAAGCTTTAAAAGGACATTCAAATCCCTGATTCCTTTCCCTGCCCTGCACAGCCAGAAGACCTGTCCTCCTCCACACTATAGAAGATTAGAAGTTTAATCCATGGAAAGGCAAACTACCAAGGGCCTGGTTTTGGAAATACCAGACATTGTCAAACAAAGAAGTAGAGTCTTGCTAAAAACAGAATTCAAACTTTATACCCTGATTAGTAAAACCCCAGCTCCTTTCCCTCCCACTCTCCACCCAAATTTGAGGATCACTCTTTAGGGAAGCCAAACTAGCTAAGATTAAAACATACTGTGATTTGAGGTCACCAGTGAAATGCTCAGGTCTCTGCCAGATGACCTAAAAGTCAGGCTTAACAGATGACAAGCCCCAGTCAGCTTGTAGTCAGCTTTTACCGCCTTGATCAGAACACGAACGCAGACCAAGGACCACCTGACAACCGAGGAAGGTCTCTAACAGGAACTACAAAAATGAAGCAAAAAGAGAAGAAAGGGACTTGGAGAAAACGAAGATTACAGAGAACAAAAGAAAACTTTAAAAATCTTATAATTAATAATCTCAGAGATAAGAAGTTAACATTCATGAAACAGTTACATTAGTATCTATGAAGGATTCCTTCCAAGGAAAAGAAAAATATTCATTCATCCCGGAAAAAAAAAAAAAAAAGAAGAAGGTTGTAAGATAAAGCTGAAAAATTATTCCAGAAGGAAGGAAGACAAAAAACAGATTAGAAATATCAAAAAACCAACCTAGAGGAATTCCAGAGAGCAAGAACTGAAAAAGACAGAGAGAGGAAATTAACAAAGAAACACTATTAAAATTTTTTCAAAGCTGAAAAATGAGCTTTTCCAGATTGAAACAACCTACAGAGTCCCTAACACAGTAGAGATTAGAAACCACTCGAAGGTGCATTCCTGTGAGATGTCAGAACAGAAAGAGGCCACGCGAAGACACATCGCTGTGGAATTTCAGACACCGGGGCGAAAGAGACGCTCTTAGCTGCTTTCAGAAAATAAAAACAAGTCACACACAAAGGATAAGAAATCAGAATGTAGACTTCTCAACAGTCAGACCATTGGCTACTAGAAAGCCTTCAGGAAGCTGAGGAAAAAAATATTTCCAATATAGAATCACAGTAAAGTGTGCATGACGTGTGAAGCTGTAATTAGGAAATTTTCAGACAAAAATTTAATCCACATGCATCTTTTCTGTAAAAGTTACTAGATAATGTGCTCCACCAAAGTGAGGTGGTAAACCAAGAAGGCAAGCAAGCAAACAAACAAATACCAACCAATCCTATAAGATCTAATAAACATGGAATCTAGGGCAAGGCAACAGAAATTCCCTAGATGATGGCTGATGTTTCTAAGAAGATAAAACTGAGAGAAGAGATCATGTGATCGAATCTAACCAGACAGATTTTCAGTTCTATGGGAAAGTATGAAAATGCATAAATGATTGGGTCGCAAAAAATTCAGCAAACAAATGAGGCAGTTATTAACTATTGGAAAACCCAAAAGTAATACAATAAATTACCTGGTCAGAATATATTATGTGGTTCATTTGCAAATAAAAGTTACAGTTATAGCAGTGGAAGTAGTTAATATTGATTTGATAATTAAATAAAATAGATGAAAATCTATTGGAAGGATGGGAAGACAAGACATGGAAGAGTGGAAGAAAAGACAGGGAAGAGTGAAATAAAAGCAAAATTATTATCAGGACGTCAATAGTTAATGCATAATCTAGAAATAATTTTAAAAAGTATTGTATTAATATGTATATTATAAACAAGTGGTAAACAATACTGAAAGAGCTGAAAGTAGATGCCCCAGAGAGGCAGGCATCCAGAGGAGGGAGGGCAGGAGACTGGTGTTTACAATAAGCTCAGGAGCACTAACTATTTCTCTCTTTAATCTATGAAACTAAACATGACATGACAAAGAGGTTGAGCTCTACATTTGAAGGGGAAAATGTTGTATGCATCCTTAATGTTCTCTGAGGACCACCAGAGGGTGTCCAGGATGAAGGGGGTCCTGAAGAGGAACACACAGAAAGAGTATTTTGTTTCCCTGCCCTCTCCCACGCTCTGGAGCCACGGATGGAGCTGGCCCTGAAGCAACAGGATGGGCCAGTCCACGGCCCTAAAATACAAAATAAATAACACTTTTAGTGTGGGTATGTGTTAAAACATGCATTTCCTCCTAAGTCTAAATTCTAAAGCTATGCCTAAATCCTAAAAACAAAGCAATTAAACAACTTTAAAAGGAGACCAGAATACATTTAAGTAATTTTACCCAAAATCAAGGATAAAATGATCATCAATTCTGTGTTAAGTGTGAGAATGTACAATTCAATGTGTTGGGGGAAAATGCCAGAATTGTTCAAGAAACTGCTCCCAAACCTTCTCCTCATATTCTCCTGTAGTTTCAATTCCACTACTGGGCAGTTTCCTTGTTTACAGCTCTGAAGGGGTTTCTGAGCCAGAAGTGCATTCAAAGAACTAGCCAGACAGGAACAGGGTACCGTTCTGTGGGATTCCGTGTGAACCTCCTCCTGCAGTGAGGAGAATCTCCAGGTAATGCTGAAGCTCATCTGAGTTGGAGGTGCATCCTCCTTGTCCCTCACAAACCCAGCTAACTTTCTTCAAGGAGAATAGCACATGAATTTGGGTGAGACAGGCAAAACAAACCTAAGTTATTTTAGGCTCTAGGTTTAAGCCTATTCTCCCTATCTTCTGCCACAGGTAGCTTCTCATCAGCCAACTTGAAGCCTTCTCTCCGTTTTCTGCCACAGGTAGCTTCTCATCAGTTAGCCTGAACTTGGGTTAGTTCTATGTGTTTGCCTCGTCTGTGAACAGAATTCACACCTAGTCTGATTTTAGAATTTTTTTACAAACTGCTGAAAAGAGTAATATTGTCTGCTGTGGTTTCCCTTTACTTTTATTAAAGGCTCTAACAATTAAAATAATTCTCTGAACACTTGACTAGAAAGTGGTGTTTCTCAATTTCTTTCCAATCTCAAAACGTATATTTTACTCACATAAACACAGTGACCGTATTTGACTTTACTGATTATATTCTTCAGGATTGACAGTTGGTCTATATTTAGAAAGAAGTGTATAGTCAAGAGTGTGGCACTTCACTCACTTTGTAATTTTCAGCAAGGTTGACAACACCTTAGAGGAAATTATATTTTAAGACTAACACTTTGGCTGAAAACAAACAAACTTTAAATCAAATTCAAATCTAATCTTATTTTAGGAAAAAAACCCATAATGGGCAAAGGCAGGGTCACTTTTTTGCTTAGTACAAAAACAGGAAGAGGAGGAAAACAGAAAGAGGTTCCCTCAGGCACTCTTAGGACATCATTGTGCAAGACGCGGAAACAGCAGGTACACGAGGTTTGGATGGATTTTTTTTCTAGTTCTATAAAAGTAGACAACCTGGATCCTTCCATTATGAACTGACCTAGCTTTAGAATAATAACATAGACTTTTGTCTTTCTTTGGCTACCCAACATTGGAACCCTCTTCCTATTTAAGGGAGAATGTCGTATTATAGACTGTATTCAAATTAGACTTTTCCTGTAGTGTGTTCTAACCTGTTTTCTCTTCCTTAGTCTTTGTTCCTAACCAATTTTCAAGCCTGAGGCCCAGATTTAGTGCAGGCTCTACCCAGCATCCTTCTAGTAAGTTCTTATTCTTACTGAGTTAACCTGAATCAAGTTCTCTCATTTGCAACAAAGAATCCTGTTTGGTACCTAGTTCAACCTCTAAATGGAGCAGAAATTCCGTATGTAATGCCTTGACAGATGGTCAGATTGTTAATGAATATTTTTAGCCACAGGGAGCACCCTATATCCCAAGGCCAGCTGTTCTTCTGCTCATTAATTGCAGATGTTGCAAAGTAGTTTTCATAATTGACGTGAAATGTGCCTCCTTTCAACTCCTACCCACTGCTCTCTTGGTCTTTGGAAGAACCCCAGCAAGTCAGCATCTTGTTTGATACTATAACTTTGAATATCTGTAGATTGTTATCTTAGTCCTCTGTTCTTTATTTCTGGTTTCCAGTGAGAACCTGTGTCATCCTGGTCAGCATCTTCAGCACCCACCTCTTGATTGTCAGTATTTTTGACTATACTAAGAACAAAATAATCCAGTGGTTCCCAAAGTATATGATGTATATCATTGGTGGGAGGCAATTAAATGACATTGACAAATATAGTGAGAAATTTGTTTTCATTTTTACTACCCTTTTAAGCCTTCTGATGCTTTCAAATAAAGTTTTACATTTGGAACTAGTGTACCATTAACACGTTATAATATTTGTCAACATCTCTTCAATTACTTAATGACATGGTTTTCTTTTCATTATTTTACTTTTATGGCAAGCAAAAACAGGTTATACTTACAGTAATAAGTTTTGTCTGTAAAATTTTAAGTACAAAAGTAAATTTAAATAAAATCATAAAGTAAATGATATTAAAAAGGATACAGTGGAAGGGCAAAATCATAATTATAAACAACTAACATTTGGAAAACACTACTTTAGACATAGGCTGTTCATTGCAGAACAAAATAGGACTACTCCTTTGATCTAGACACTATATTTCATTATTTAAGTGTTTATTATGCTACCTTTCTTTTTTGGCAGTCATTTAGTATCATTGGTTCTTATCAAGAATGACTTGTTCACTTACTTTCAGTACCTAACAATGTTAAAGAATTGTTATTCTTTGAGATTCTGGCTAACTGTGGTAAAAACATTATGTTCTCCTTCATTCCTAGTTTCTGTGTTTCCATTACACATCCTTTCTCTAGTTCATTATTCTGCAATTTTGTTAGACGTATTTCTTCACCGGGTTGGTTTGGAATCCCAAATGAGTAACACATTCAGGGTCCTTCTCAAAAGCCCTTAGCCCAAGACCCCCACTGAACTCAAGAAACCTGGGAATGCTGACTCACCTGTGGCATGTTCCCGTAGACCTACATCAAAGGCAAGTTTGTCTGTCTGGGATCTTGATGTCGTCAAGCATGTTAGATACTGTGAAAGAAGAGCGAATACTAGTGAAGTCACACTCTTCCATTGGGTCTTGGTATCTTACCACTAGATAGCTTCCAGTTAAGTTCAGCAATGAGCTACTGTGAAGATAGCTCTATTTATCTTGCTCATTGGAAAGTTAATTGGTACATGCCTTAATACAATACTTTCATTTTTAATTATTCTTCCTATTACTTTTAGAGTCAGGGTCTCATTCTGTTGCCCAGGCTGGAGTGCAGTGGCATAATCCCAGCTCACCGCAGCCTCAAACTCCTGGGCTCAAGCAATCTTCCTACTTCAGCCTCCCAAGTAGCCAGGACTACAGGTGTATGCCACCATGCCCAGCTAATTAAAATAAACTTTGTGGAGATGTGGTCTAGCTATGTTTCCCAGGCTGGTCTTGAACTCCTGGCTTCAAGTGATCCTCCTGCCTTGGCCTCCCAAAGTGTTGAGATTACACGTGTGAACCACCTTATGCCCAGCTGAAAATACTTTTACGATACACATAAAACCTCAAAGATGCTCTTATCTGATGACTCAGTGGTTTAGTGTATAGAACTATGTTACAGAAATGAGTTAGAAATATTAAAGATGTTGAGAAACTTTTAAATTAGGAACAATACAAATGGAACATAAATGATCAACAATAATAAAAAGCTAGATAACCTTTGATACTTCTATTTTATATAATATTACATTATTAAGAGTATTTATCAAGAGTGTTTAATAGCCCAGAACATTGTTTACAGTACATTGAGCTAAAAAGTAATATATAAAATAGTACATTTATGAGTTAACATGTACCCAAAAAATTTAAATGTGTAGCAACCAGACTAAAAGGAATTACACAAAAATGAAACAGAAGTTGATTTTGGATAGTGTCGGGGGCCATGAATGACTCTCCCACTTCTATTTTTGGTTTTTCAAATTTTCTAGGAGCTTTGAAGCTTCTCAAAATAATGCTTTTTTTTTTCTTATTATAAAGATACATGGGCAGGTAAAACTTAAAAATGATTGTTAAACTAACTTAATAAGAATCCCATCGCCTCTTTCACTGATGGGCACAGCAGCTCATCTTAGAATTAGACTGAGAGGTAAGCTCTTGCGATGTGCTTTCTGAGCCACAGTTCTAATTCTCTGCAAGAGGAAGATGGAAAATCATTGCAATGTACAAAGTCGTATCTTACAGGCTTTATTCCCAGAGCTGTGCTTAAAAGGAGCTCACCAGTAGAGAGTATATGTTCACTGTGAGTAGAACTTTTTTTTAGGAGAGGTAAACTTAATGATAAGTAATGCAAGTCTTTGTGTCACTACCAGGATACTAGCCTGTTTGTGAAGCCATAGAAGTATGCTTTTGAAGTTCTGTTTATTACATTTAAGTAAAGAGAAGTGTTGAAGTTTTATTTACCCTATAGATAAATATCAGATTCTGAAAGATAGTATCACCTGTCAATTCCAGGTATTATCAGCGTTCAAAAGTGTCCCTACTCTCAATAACGTCTCCATCTCCTACTTGGATACACTTCCATTTGGCCATTTTTGTTTTTTGTCTTTTGCCATGAAGGACTACAGCAGACGAATGTTCAGGCTGAAAAGGTCAGCTTCTCACCAGTGCTCAGAGAAAAAAAAATGCTGCAGCAAATGAATTATTTAAGAGGCAGCTGTTGCTCCTGTTGTCAGTTTGATAGTTCAAGCCTTGAGATGAACTTTGCATCATGCCGCTGGTGTAAATGTGTGGAAATACTCTTGAATTAATGTATCAGTTTTCTGCTAGGGCTAAAGGAAAATGACAAGGCTTCCTTATACTGAAAGAAAGTGAGGATGATACACTATTGGTGTGGTATATATTATACTTGATTGAGTAATAATATTCTCCTTAATACTCCCTGCAAAAACGACAATATCTGTATTTTAAAATATTGTAAAATTATAATTTTTTGGTAAATTATAAATAACTTATATTTATTTAAAATGTAGCAATTTTTTCAAGTTACATTGAGGCATCATCCTTCTGTCAATTCTGGTTCTAGATCTCTGATTAGTAATAGCCATGCAAGCTTTCTGTGACTACCTTGCCTCTTGTCTTCCTCCTGTCTCTGAATTAGCATAAAACCTGCAAGTTCTCCCAGGACTGAAAACAGTATCACTCTATTTTTCTTAGATAGGTAAAGGAGGAGAACTGTCACAAAATTTCCATTTTATTGGTTTTTCTTCTATACTGCTTATCCTTGTATACTAAAGAGATCTGTTACTCCATAAGCCATTTGATCACTCATCAATTCAACAAATATTTATTGAGCATCTAGTATATAAAAACACTGTATTTGGTGGGGTTATAGGTTTAGCAAAATAAAAAAGATACATGGCCCTCTTACTCATGGAGTTGGAGGTGGGGTATCAGATACTGATGAAACAAAAAACATAAATGCAATTATTGCAAATTGAGGTAGGTCATATGAAGGAAATGTCAAGAGGATAATGTGCTGGCTTCTTGTACTTCTCCCCTCTTCGGTTTTCCCTCCTCCTTGAATGATGAGAGTGGACACCAGAGCTGCTTACCATTCCACTGAAAGAGTGCCTCAGGAGAACTGCATGGCCATATAACAGGGTCCTGTGGCCACCTCCTTGTGCTGCCTGTGGGAATGAGGAAGAATAAGGTCAGCAGAGGGCAGTTGTGGCTTCTCTGGAAGCCAAGCAGCACAACAATTCTGGGAGACAGACTACCAGGAAAAGACCCACTGCAAAGCTCCTAAGGAATTCATTCCAGAAGCAAGTGGCCGGTCTACGGGCAGAAAGAGACGTGTGACCACAGCCATGCAACATCCTTGGGAGAGGGTGTGTGGGGACAAATCTATTCCCGGAAATGGCCTCTGCCCAGGATCAGCAGAAACCCAGAGCTGTTCTACCAGAGAAGCATGTCAATGACACAGGTACTGCTTACCTTCCTTTGAAACTTCTCAGAAGCGTTCAGAGTGAGAGAGAGAAACAAATGTGATGTAGCCATAGCCTAACAACACACAGGCAGCATGGCAGGCAGGCACATGGTCACATTCTGTGCCATGCAGTCTTTTCCCTTCCAGGCACTTAGGCCTTCTGCCCACTCCCTTAAATGGGTCCTTCTTACACAGATCTCACCAACGAGAGATGGCTCTGAAATCCAGGACTTTAAAAGGGTAACCAGTTATGCAGAAATAGATCCTTCAGTTGAGAGACCATCTAGGTATCTTCTCTGCCTCACCAGGCAGCTCCACTTTGGCTATTTGCTCAGGGGCTGCCCAAACAGTGGGAGAGGGAGGCATGAGAGGGAGAGATGGCCCAACATAAAGCCAATGGTGTGTGTTTCTTATTCTTTCCCTGAATCTGATTCACACGTCACCATGCTGAACTGAATAGTACACGATAGGAGACAAAACTGTAATTTATTATAGTTAGAGGTGAGTAGGTCGCATGGAAAATCGAAATCTACAGAAAATTCTAGGATTTTTTGGCATCAACATTTCCAGCTTCTCACCTAAGTATCATCATGCTAAGCAGCAATAAAGTTTTTGATCACACACCCCTTCTAGGAGAAAATATTTGAGCATAGGCCCTCCCCTCCCCAAACATGCACAGAAAGAGAATTCAAAGCTTGAGATAAAAATTAATGATGAAGATAATTCTAGCATTTTCTTCAAGGACACCTCTTATGCAGTCCATTTTATTCAGAACTACAGACTGGCAGCCCAAGGACTGGTTTGAGGCTCTGCCCCTCTCCCAGGTCCACCTGCAACCACACCAGTGAGCAACATGGAGGAGGGGGAATCAGGTAGTGTGGAGGACAAGGCCCGGAGTAATTTTATTTCAACTCTATTTGGACTAACAGAATCACTCTGTCAAAGAGATGGTTTTTCATGTCACATAATGAACCTAAAGAAGAGAAAAAAGATAAACGTGGTATCATATTCCAAAAAAGCCGGTAACTAAATATAAACGCAGCTGCGCTTTTTCCCACAGCTACAGAGATTACTCAAGTGTTCTCCAGGTTTTAATACTGTGTGGAATTACAATGCTCTTCACAACATTTTAAAATTTCTTGAAATTATTTGCACTAACTTTAGTTTTTCTATTTACAAATGCGTCAACAGTTTATATTAAAATTAGACATACCAAATAATTTTCACATCTTGTCAATCTACCAAAAATTGATCTTATCCACTTGTATCATTACAAGTTAATTGACGGCTCCTGATGGCTTACACTATGGGTGTGTCCTCCCCAAACAGTCCTACATCTCCAACGGATCCACTGACCAGCTTATACTTCCTACCTTCCTCCAACTTGTCTTTGTCCCTACCAACTCTGTAACCATAAGAAGAATTAAGAGTCACTGATCCCCAAAAGCTGGGCGGGGCGAGGGGGTCATGTTTGGAGAACCGTTGCTTTCAGGGAACAAGCAAGCCTCAAGTGCTAGAACTGCAGAAGTAGTTTTCCTACAGAGCTTTTGATAATTATCATCATGGTGATTATTACCCATTGGGCACACACTACTGAGGCTTACAGAGATTGAGTAACTTGCTCAAAGTCATACAGGTTCCAAGTTCACAGTCAGGATTTAACAAAGGTGAGGGCACTTAACTATGTGCTATACCATCTCCTTTTCTGAAGTTTGATGATAGGGGATAAGATTTGTGTATAAAAATCATGTTACACATGGAAATAACTATTAAAATAGGTGAAGGCAAAGAGTATTGAAATAGACCAGGAGAATAAAGAGGTATCATGTAATGACCTTATTGTAAAAGTAGACCACAAGATTCTAGTAGGACTGTTGACACACCTCCATAGTAAGAGGGAGCAGCACATGTGGGCAAAGGCCCGGAAGTGGAAAGAATAAAGCACATGTGGGGACTCGCAGACCACTTGCTGGTTTGTGGTGGGGTGGATGAACAGGAGTGACAGGCCATGACACAGGATGTAGGTGAGGGGTGGCCAGATTATGGAGGGCTCAGACCGACTGGCTCAATGGACGAACTTTGTTCCACAGCTAACAGGATACTGGAGTAGATTTTCGAAAGGACAGTGTCACAATCAAAGTTGTACTGTAGAAAGGAAACCCTGACTGCAAAATGGTGGAAGAAATGGAAGGATCAAGCCACAGCAGTAGAAAAAAAAAATCATTGTCTCATTCCGTTTCCATGACAGCATTACGAGAGGTGAGTAGACCAGAAATTTTGGTGTCATCCTTCCCTCCTTTCTTCTTTTCATACCCCCTAGTTAATTCAAAGTATCTTTTGGTGCCACCTCCAAAATATACTCTGTATCCCACTACTCAGCACCTTGTGCCTGCCACTGGCCCATTCTATGGCCACCAGGTCTTATCAGGGTTGTGCTAACGACTGACCTTCCAACTGCGCTCCCTGCTCTGCCCTTCCCCCTTTCAGTCTGAGCTAACATGGCAGCCAGAGACATCCTTCAAAAACTGTCAACCACGTCATGTTACTTTCTTGCTCAAAAACCCCCAAGGGCTTCCTACCATACTTAAAATACAAGTACAAAGTCCACACTGTGGTCTCTAAGGCCATGCATCAGGCAATTTTTTTTTCTGTAAAAGGGCAGATAGCAAATATTTTAGGCTTTGTGGCCCAAATATGATACTGTCCTTTTTCTTTTCTTTTTTTTTTTTTTTTGAGACAGAGTTGTGTCATTCTGTTGCCCAGGCTGGTGTGCAGTGGTGCAATCTTGGTTCACTGCAACCTCTGCCTCCCAGGTTCAAGCAATTCTCCTGCCTCAGCCTCCCTCCTGAGTAGCTGAGATTACAGGTGTGCACCACCGCACCCAGCGAATTTTTGTATTTTTGGTAGAGATGGGGTTTTCCCATGTTGGCCAGGCTGTCTCCAACTCCTGACCTCAGGTGATCCACCCACCTCGGCCTCGCAAAGTGCTGGGATGACAGGAGTGAGCCACCATGCCTGGCCTTATTTTTTTTTTTTTTTTTTTTTGAAGAATTTGCCCTTTAAAAAACTTTTAAAAAACATTTTTCTAAAAATTTAAAAACCTCCTTTACCTAAAGGGTTGTACATAAACAGGCCATAGTCTGGATTTGGCCTGTTGGCTGTAGTTTGCAAATCACTGCCCTGTACAGCCTGGTTCCCTCCTACCTCTCTAACTTCAACTACCAGCAGCATGCTCTCCATCACATCCTCTGCTCCAATCATACTGGTTTTCCTCTGTTTTTCAGACAAGCATGCTCCCACCACAAAGCCTCTGCACATGTGTTTCCCTCTGCCTGAAACGCTCTTTCAATATTCTCATGGTTAATTTCCACCCTTCATTCAGTTCTGTGCTCAATCATCTCATGAGAGAAATCTTCTCTGGTCAACCCTTCTGAAAGAACAATCACCCTTACTCTGTCACATTTTCTGCTTTATTATCTCATGTGGTATTTACTATTTTTATTTATTTTTTTATTTTTATTTATTTATTTATTTATTTTTTGAGATGGAGTCTTGCTGTGTAGCCCAGGCTGGAGTGCAGTGGCGCGATCTCGGCTCACTGCAAGCTCCGCCTCCTGGGTTCACACCATTCTCCTGCCTCAGCCTCTGAGTAGCTGGGACTACAGGCGCCCGCCACCACGCCCGGCTAGTTTTTTTTTTGTATTTTTAGTAGAGACGGGGTTTCACCATGTTCGCCAGGATGGTCTTGATCTCCTGACCTCGTGATCCACCCGCCTCGGCCTCCCAAAGTGCTGGGATTACAGGCTTGAGCCACCGCGCCCGGCTGGTATTTACTATTTTTAATATGAATTTATTCTCTCTCCTCCTAGAATCTAAGCTCCATGAGTATGTTGTATCCTCTGCTGTGCCCACATCAGTACCTGGCACATAGGAGGCATGCATTAAATATTTCCTGCATGAGTAAGTAATTAGGGGAGGTGGTGGTTTTGGTTTCATTTTACAGATGGGAAGAAAAGAGGCATAGAGAATTTAAGAAACAGTCCCGTGATGAGCTTGTAAGCAACATGTTAGGATTTGAACTTGGGTCTAACTACAAATTCTACTAACTCTTTTCATTGTTTGATACTAATTCTGGAGTAACAGTCCAGGAAAGGTGTGATATGCTGCATAGAAGATTGTGTGGGTCTGTTCACGAAGGATGTCCAGACCTCAAGACTGGGAGGCTTTATCAGGATGGCAGTCCTGTCCCTGCCACAAGTGACCTTGGTTATTGTCATTGGCAGAAGGACATCTCACAGGATGAGGGTGGATTAGGGAAATGCTGGTAAAAGGCCCTGATGCCATGTCCAGACGAAAAATGTTCCACTAGCTCATTAACTCAATCCTCTTGCCCATAACTGCAGAATTAATTTCCGTTACTGACATTTCTTCTAGTAGTTTCCAGAAGATACTGTTTCCCAGTCAGATAAACCAGATACAGCAACTAAGGAGGGGAAGGGACTATGCTTCTATCCAGCCATACACAAATGTTTCAATATTGTTAGAGATCCAAACCAACTTCCTTTAACGTCTTGCACCCTAAATTCCACTTTGGGAGTCCTGGGCAATAAGAAATATTCCACCGCCCCAGGAAGGCTCCTCGCTGAGCTTGTTTGGAAGGTCATATTCCTAGGAGGTCTTATACGGCATGAAGTCATTTTCCAAACATGGATGTGTGCACTTTAATTTTCTCTTCCTTTCACACCTCACTTCAGTTCCCCTCTTTTAGACTATAGAAGAAAGAAGTCTTTCTGGAAGGTCACAGGACAATATTTCCTAAACAGGATGAAGCCCTTTTACATTGCCTGGGAGGTTTGCATTTCCTTTGATACAAGTGACAACTAAACAGTAATGATGCCTTATAAAGTAGAAAACAATAATACTTAACAGTAGAAATAAACAAAAGCAAGTCACCTAGTATATTCGGTTAGAAAGCATAACGAAAGATTCTACTCATGGTTTCCACAAAATATTAAATTTTTAGAAATCTGCTTAGGTGAATGCAACCTTTAAAATCAAACTACAAAACCTTATTGTATAAAATAAGATTTGATTTGATGAACTGGAGAGGTGTACTTGGTTACAAGATGAGAATATTAATATTTGTAACTGCTTATTCCCCTAAATTTAACTTACAGATTTAATATGGTTTTAATTACAATTCCAATAGGATATCTTGCAATTTCACAAACTGCTACAAAACTAATCTGGTAATATAAACAGTAAGGATTTTTTATTCTGAAAAGAACCAAGGTTTAGTAAATGTTATGAAGCCAAGTTCATTAATTCACTCTGATACTCTGATTCAAAGAGAGAAACGTGGCACAATACAGACAGCCCGTAAACAGGTCTGACTATATGAAAGTGAAGCATGTGACAAGGCAGATTTCAGTACAACAGGAGAAAGGCAGGGTTATCACACACAAGCCTCTGTGAGATGTGGATGGCAAATCAGGAAAGCTTTCAGTAAGATCCACAGGAAACAAAAAGATAAGTTATGGATGGATAACATAATTAAATATTTCATTTTAAAATTAAATTCTAAAACTAGCATGCAACAGAGGAGTCTATATCCTTTACAGAACTAATACTTATCCATGCTTTGATGCATCAGATATACTCACAAAGGAAGTAAAAGACAGATATGATTGTACCAAAATTACTGAAATTACTGAAATTCAGAACAATGGAAACACCAATATTTAATAGACTACAGAAAGACTTTGTAACAAAAGGGCTACTATCTCAGTGAAATGTAGGGAAAAAAACTAAGCCTCATAGAAGTCGGCAAGGAATATGAATAAATGACACATATTAGAAGAAAATTCAAACATATGGAAGAGATTCTATCTTTTCTAGCAATGAAAGGAATGGTACTTAAAGCAACTTTGATATATCATTTTACATCTGCAAAATGTGCGTAAGTGGGAAAAAAAGTTAATGCTGTCAGAGTTGAAATTTAGTCGATGCAATTCCAGGAAAGGTGGTACGAAGTACAACCCTTTTTTTTTTTTTTTTTTTTTTTTTGAGACGGAGTCTCGCTCTGTCGCCCAGGCTGGAGTGCAGTGGCCGGATCTCAGCTCACTGCAAGCTCCGCCTCCCGGGTTCACGCCATTCTCCTGCCTCAGCCTCCCTAGTAGCTGGGACTACAGGCGCCCGCCACCTCGCCCGGCTAGCTTTTTGTATTTTTTAGTAGAGACGGGGTTTCACCGTGTTAGCCAGGATGGTCTCGATCTCCTGACCTCGTGATCCGCCCGTCTCGTCCTCCCAAAGTGCTGGGATTACAGGCTTGAGCCACCGCGCCCGGCCGGAGTACAACCCTTTTGCAAAGCAATATGGAAATACATGAAAAGGGCCATAAAGAAGTCCATAACCTTTTCTCTAGTAGTTCTACTTCTGGGAGCAATTCAAGACAAGCAAAGAAAAGTGTGCACCCAGCTGTGATAAGAGCATTATAATAGGTGCAACAAAACAAAAAAACCTGGAAAGAACCTAAATATACCAAAGAAAAGTATTATCTAGTAAATTATGAGGCTTCTTCAGGATGTTCTATGCTTTATTAAAGGCAACTATAGAGGTTATGTGGAAACACAGAAGAACGTTTATGATATGCCACCACGAAAAAAGCAGAAAACAAAATGCCTTCAAGTATTACACATAGGCAAGAATAAGGAAACCTATGAAAATGAAATAGCCATTTGGCTGGTTGCAGAAAAACCGAATTTTTCCTTTTCTAAATTTTCTTTAACACTATTACTATATCATCATTTTTGGCAAAAGTAGAGTGTGTGTGTGGGGCAGTGCAACATGGTACATGTGCTTAATGAAACACGGCATTTTAAAAGTATTTTGTCTATTCCCTATACCTTCAGGTGCTTGTGGGTGCGACTGCTTTGCCAGGATCCTCAGGAAACGACTTTACCTACCTGAAAGGCAGATGGGGACACATATCTAGCATCACTGCTTTTAAGACACTAACTTCACAGTCTTTCTTCGCCCTTGGTGTTACACGGAAACGCTAGAGAGGCGGTCTTTATTGAAGATACCCGAGCCTCTCCCCATAGCTCCCTCAGGCTCAGCTCCAGACTCCATGGTAAACATCTCCTGCTGCACGGATGCGTTGCAGTTGCAAAGCCATTGGCTCCTCTTAGACCCCATTCTTATTTCTGGGGACTTGGTGTATTCCCTGTTTCTCAAGGCTGCCTCACTCAGCTGTGAGATTCTAGGTCTACCCTGTCCTACCGCTACAGGCTAGTGGATCACTCCCTTCTCGTCAAACACAAAAGATGCTACTCAAGCAAACTGCTCTTCCAGGAGGGGTGGACAGATAGTGTGTCCGGAATGGGTTCCTTCTGGTGGGTTCTTGGTCTTGCTGACTGCAAGAATGAAGCTGCGGACTCGTGGTGAGTATTAAAGCTCTTAAGGGTGGGGTGTCCGGGGTTTACTCCTTCGGGTGGGTTCGTGGTCTTGCTCACTTCAGGAATGAAGCCCCAGACCCTCCCGGTGAGCATTACAGCTCATAAAGGTAGCGCAGATTCAAAGTCAGCAGCAGCAAGAGGTATTGTGAAAAGCAAAAGAACAAAGCTGCCACTGCATGGAACGCCACCCCAGCGGGTGGCTGCTGCTGGCTCGCCCCGCTGGCTCAGGTGGTCAGCTTTTATTCCCTTATTTGTCCCTGCCCACATTCTGCTGATTGGTCCATTTTACAGCGTGCTGATTGGTCTATTTACAGAGTGCTGATTGGTGCGTTTACAATCCTTTAGCTAGACACAAAAGTTCTCCAAGTCCCCACTGGACCCAGAAGCCCACCTGGTTTCACCTCTCAATAGGGCTAGACAACACCTCTCCAGCTCAAATGACACTGAAGGAACTGATGGGGCATTTTCCAAACAGGCCTTGAACTGTAAACATCTGGTAACAGGGACCTTTTTTTCTTCTTTCATGATATTAATAGTTAATGAAAGATTTTGTGGTAGTCGACTAGGAATTAGACGGCATAGCCCAGGGGTGGGAGGGGCACGTGCACAGATGAGTATGGCTTGTGATGAGGAGTCACAGCCAGAGAATGAGACAACAGGAGCTCGCTAAGTACACGTAGGCATCCTAACTCCCTGAAACTGGTGTGAAACCCCAAAGAGCCCAGTGTGGGACACTTGTTTCTTCACCATCTTTTTTGGATGAGATACTTCAATCCTCAACCGGCTAATTGCCAAGCCCTCCTTCTCCTGACCTGAACAAAGATTCTACCTACCTCCTGTGGCTCTCAACCTTGGAGTATAAAACACTATACAGTGTAAGGTGTCATTCTTTTGACACCTTGATTTTCAACTCATAATGGTGTGATTCATATGAATCTAAAGCCGACAGTCAGAGGTGCCTGAGCCACTGACTTCAGCATACTCTGTGAAGAGGTTTTCCCCTACTAAGAAATCTTCCAAGTGGGCCTGGACCAACTCAGCCAGAGCAGAACAGGTCCTTCACATAAACATGCTTGAAAGGTGGCAACATCCCTGGCATCTTCCATGGGCATCTTGAGAGATCAGTGAAAACTGAATTTTTTTTTTTTTTTTGAGATGGAGTCTTGCTCTGTTGGCCAGGCTGGAGTGCAGTGGCACAATCCCGGCTCACTGCAGCCTCTGTCCCCTGGGTTCCAGCGATTCTCCTGCTTCAGCCTCCTGGGTAGCTAGGAATACAGGCTCATGCCACCACAGCCGGTTAATTTTTTTTTTTTTTTTTTTAGTAGAGATGGGGTTTTGCCATATTGGCCAGGCTGGTCTCGAACTCATGACCTCACGTGATCTGCCCACCTCGGCCTCCCAAAGTGCTGGGATTACAGGCATGAGCTACTGCACCTGGCCGTGAAATAGAATCTTAACGAAGTTCAGAAAACAGATGGAAGGCACAGAATCTGATAGCACTACTGCCCCCAAATTCAGTGATCATGGCAGTCTTACTTGGTCAGCTAACAGTTGCCTTACTAAAAAGACAGGACCAAATGTCAAAGGCTGCAATGCATGACAGGACAGCCCTTACCCCAGAAAAGAAAGTCGGCTGCATCTAGTGGCAGAAGGACCTATGGCAGTCACTCTGTCTGCTGCTGTGCTCTTGTAGAGTGACCTTGACTCCAGGGAGCCCCACCTTCGACACCCACAGTACTGCCTTCTTCCTGTCTCCTCATATCACAGGACGAAAGAGAAGAATACTTGAAAAGCAGTGCACAGACAGGCACTCCTTTGATTTATTAAATACATAAACTTTGTCACTAAGCAAGGAAAACAGAGGCAACATCAAACAATCCATCCCCCTCTGCCCACCACTGAATGTCAAATTTACCGTTCCCATGGTTTATAATTTACCGAATCCGGCTAACCCTCTCTCTTGGAAGTGCTAGAATTATTTTTCCTGGATGAGAAGGTTGCGCAGTCTCCTTTTTGTTCATGTTATTAGTTTCACAGCCACATGGAAGGATTTCAGAACAAAAGGATGAAAGGCCAGAGCCTAATTTGAGAAGCTGTAAATGCTCAGTCACAGGCATCATTTGCAGCAAGAACCTGTACCCCAGGAGTCTCTTCCGGGAAAACACCTACTTAGATTCTGCTTCGCACAAGTTTGGCACATGGAATAGGTATAATTTGTGAGATGGCTCAGGTGGGTTGGAGTCTGCAAAGGAGTCTTAGCAATGGTGACCTGGAGCTGATTCTTTCCTGTGGGCACCTAAAGCTGTAGGAAGGTCCCCTGGGTGGTGCAGACTTAAACTCCAAATGTGCAACTGAAGACAACTGGGGAACCTCCTGCCTTCCAAGACTTTAAAACTAAGAGCCTTTGCCCTATGAGAATTGATGTAGATTTCTGCTACCCTTTTCCTGCCCTTTTGTCCCAATCCACAATGGTTGAGGAACAAATTAAATGACTTTCCCACTAGTCCGGATACTTTTCAAACACTGCTTCTCAAACAGACGGATGAGCATTTTCCATGGAGGGGGAAAAGGTGGTCACTGGGATGCCTCCAAATTGGGCAGGGTCATCCCGGATACATCTGTGCTTTTCTTTGAACACAGATGCCATGGAGCGAACAGACAGCCAAAATGGCAGCCCTAACACATGTTTCTTATTATGGTGTCTTTTAAAAGAGCAAATCATCAGATATTTGTCAGGGTATTAATGACATTTAGATTGATGACAAGTATGCTTTGGAAAGAGGTGAGGCTATTATTTTTTTTCTCCAAATTATTCCCCCAACCTTCTCCTGTAGCTAACAGATTAAGAATCTGATGTTGCCAAGTTCATTCTTTGCATAAAAGGAATCTGTCAGCAAAATTTGTTTTCCAGTCACTGCTCTGGTTTCTATTTGAACCACCCATACTCCGCCTCCTCATCAGGCTTCAGATGAAACGGTGGACCAGTGACCACAAAGGGTCAATACTAAGAGCTCTGCCCAATTGTTTCCATTCACCAAATGTAGTATAATGAATATTTCCAACAAAGAGTCTAACATTCAAAAGGTCTGATTATCTTGACATGAAAATTTGAACACTGTTTCTAACCTACTGTTTCTCTATAAAAAACTCACTGTTCATCCTGAGGATTTATAGATAACAAAATAGGAGTAAGTTTTTTTTTTTTTTTAAATCATAAAACCCTGCTGACTACTACTGTGTGTAACACCTTTACCTACACAAGCTATAAAGCAGAAAGTCAACTGGATTCTATTTTGTTATCTGATCCTCCTCTCCCTTTCCTGCACTCCTTCAACTTACATGGGTTTTTTTTTTCCCCTTGGATGTCCTGTAACAACCAATCTTTATTTTTTTAAATCTCTCTATCTTTGTTGTACTGGTCTCAACTATGATTTTGCTAGATGGAGACTGATTCATCCTGTTTTCTCTATATCCACATAATGAGCATGGGGGCAAGTTTATATTCCCAAGCAAAACCAACAGCGAACTTGCTTTTTTCTCGAAGTATACCAAGCGGCCTTGGGTGAAGCGGCTGATTCTCCGGGGTCCTGTGTACGTGGGCCTGGGGGCAGACAGAACAGATGCTCCTAATACTTAGTACCTGTCCACGGACCAGGTGCTGTTCTGAAGGCAGTGACATCATTCTTCTGAACCTCTCATGATTTCATTCTAGAAAAGTGGCCCTCAATCCCAGCTATAGACTGGAATAACTAGTGGAGATTTAAAAATAAATACCAAAGAAGAAAAAAAACCAACATAAAAGCTGGGTCATTTTCATAAGATTCCAATTTGGTGGGCCCACGGTGAAGTCTGAGCTCCCAGGTAATTCAAATGCACAGTCAGGCTTGACAATCACCCCTCTGGGACTTAGCCACACAGGACCCTTCATGTATGATGCATGCAGTCAACAAGCACTTCTTTGTTCTCAGAATCATCCTTTTGGACCAGTGATTGACTTTCCTTTTAATATTTCTCCAGAACCCCAAAGAAGCAAAGAACAAACATGACTGATTGCCTTTGCTAACTTTAAGACTAATGTTTGACTCTCTCTGCTTCTCTCTCCACTCTGCTTCTATATATATAATAGATAGGAAGACACAAATCCCTACTACAAAATCTACATGTGGTGAAGACTCTAGAGAAGCTTCTCAGAAAAAGGGTTTCAGGCCCACCATGGTCAACCCCAGATCCACCTGTCTTCACCACATCAAAGGTCAGCTGGACACTTCCTTAACTGCCTCCCATGCCTTCTAGAACTCCCTCCCCACCAGTGTGGACGCTGCAGGGCCTGGGAAGAGATGCAGTTAATGGCAAAGCACAAAGCAGGCTGGGGAAAGGGACTCGCAGCACTGCTTCCCTTACTACTTGGTCACCTTCCTCTGGAATTAGTCACCTCTGATCTGATGTTCTCACTCTAGTTTCTGTGCTTTGCAGACCCCCAGCCCTTAAGGGTGTGCCTCAGCATTCATTGTGCATTCTTAGTACAGCATTCTACATTTCTCTCTGTATCTGCAGGACTAGTGTGTCTCAGAGTTGTTTTGAGTTGTCTAACGCTTGGACAGTGCTTTTCGCATGGCTGCTTTCCAAAGCCCACCTTCCAGAGGCTGGCTTAGGTCCAAGCATTCTTCTCATCCACGAGCTCTTCTGTCAACTGGAAAAATAATAGTTAAATTAAAAAGCTCCTTTGCTGATCTATGCATGGAAGCTGGGACCCGGACAGAGTGAGCACCATCTGATCTATTTTCTCCCATTGTGCGGGGAGCAAATTTATCACACTGACAATGGAAGGATAACCTACCGGGGCTGACAGTAAAACCTGACTTCCCGTGAGCTGCAAGACACCGTGGCAGGCTTTGCAGCAAAGAAAGAAGGCATATTAAAAGTAGCACCTGCAGAGCTCCTGTGAGAGGAGGAGGAATGGCCAGCTCAAAAACACCAAGTATGGTTCACAAATTGAAAAAAAAAAACCAACTCCACAAAATTAATAAAATTAATATCAGTTGTGTTGTTTGCCTCTTCCAGTGAAGAAAAAGTAATAATAATTCAATCCACAGGCAGCAAGTTTGGTGGTTACCACTAATGTAATGTGACAGCTAGGTACGGAAATGAACACTGCTGCTGATTTCTGCTTCCACTGAGAGAGACCACTGCTGACTGGGAATGATCTTCAGAAGCCTGAAGAAGGAAACACGTTATCTAAGATAAGAAGTTTGTGATGGCCAACAGTGAGAGGAAGTGCCAGAGAAACAGACAGATTAACTGACTGACTTGAGCCAAGGCAGGCTATATAAATCACTGGAAACCATACTATTGTCCAGTCATCAATATGCATCCTCAGCTGTTTACACAGCTTGAAGAACCCAAAGAAGATTTAGAAACCCTAGAAAATTGTGCCATGAATCCAGAGGATGGAAAGGACATACAGTAGGTGTTCCATAAGTGCCATGTTAATAATGGAGAAAGGACAGCATAGTACAATATAGCTATGGGCCATGGGAACTCTGTTACCTCAAAGTGGGCGGTGGGGCGGGGGGGGGAAGCTCTTATGGAGCTCAGAAATAAGGCCACATACTTACAACCATCTGATATTTGACAAAGCCGACAAAAACAAGCAATGGGGAAAGGACTCCCTAGTCAATACACTGGTGCTGGGATAACTTGCTAGTCATAGCAGAAAACTGGAACTGGATCCCTTCCTTACCCTGTATATGAAAATCAACTCAAGATGCATTAAAGACTCAAATGTAAAACCCAAAACTATGAAAACTCTGGAAGACAACCTGGGCAATACCATTCTGGACACAGGAATGAGCAAAGATTTCACAAAAAAAAATGCCAAAAGCAATTGGAACAAAAGTAAAGATTGATAAATGAAATGTAATAAAACTTAAGACCTTCTGCACAGCAAAATAAACTATCAATGGAGTAAACAGACAACCTACGGAATGGGAGAAAAGTTTTGCAAACTACGCTTCTAACAAAGTTCTAATATCCAGCATCTATAAGGAACTTAAGCACATTTACAAGAAAAAAAAAAAAAAACAACTCCATTAAAAAGTGGGCAAAGGACAGGAACACTTTTCAAAAGAAGACATACATGTGATCAACAAGCATGTGAAAAAAATCTCAACATCACTGACCACTAGAGAAATAGAAATAAAAACCACTATGAGACACCATCTCACACCAGTCAGAATGGCTACTATTATTATTAAAAGTCAAAAAATAGGTGCTGGTGAGGTTGTGGAGAAAAGGGAACACTTATACACTGTTGGTGGGAGTGTAAATTAGTTCAACCATTGTGGAAAGCAGTGTGGTGATTCCTCAAAGAGCTAAAAAGAGAACTACCATTCGACCCAGCAATCCCATTACTGGGTATATACTCAAAGGAATATAAATTGTTCTACTGTAAAGACACATGCATGCATATGCTTATTGCAGTACTACTTACAATAGCAAAGACATGGAATCAACCTAAATGCCCATCCATGGTAGACTGGATAAAGAAAATGTGGTACATATACACCGTGGAATATGACACAGCCATAAAAAAGAATGAGAAGGTGTCCTTTGCAGGAACATAGATGGAGCCGGAAGCCATCATCCTCAGCAAACTCATGTAGGAACAGAAAACCAAATACCACATTATCACTTATAAGCAGGAGCTAAATGATGAGAACACATGGACACAAAGAGGTGAAACAACAGATACTGGGGCCTACTTGAGGATTAAGGGTAGGAGGAAGAAGAGGATTAGAAAAAATAACTATTGGGTACTAGGCTTAGTACCTAGGTGATGAAATCTGTACAACAAATCCCTATGATACAAGTTTACCTACATAACAAACCTACACATGTACCCCTGAACCTAAAAGTTATTTCAAAAAGTTTTTATATTTAAGTAAGGCAGGAAATAAAAGGGAGGCTAGAAGTATATTGGAGTAACCATGGTGAACTTTAAATTCATGTTCCTCATACAAATAATAAAGTCTCACTCTATTATTAAATCATGCTGTCATGAATGTGATTTAACCTCTCTGCTGGTATCATACTAATACCTCCTCCAATCTCAGGCCAGTTGGGCTTGGCCTGTGATGGGTCACAGTGGGGGTAATAAATATATATACCTAGAGCCAGAGTTTGATCTTTAATATTCTCTATGAAACAGAACCAGGGATATTAAAGAGTTGTACAATGTCATGTCCTGAGGTAGAAAAATTAAGATGAGACTGGGCCACCTTGTTGCTGCAAGAAAGCAGGGGTTTGCTCAAAGATATCAGCCATGATGCTGCAAAGGTTAACATGTATTCCCTTGGACCAAGCAAGGAGGATCTCAGTATCCAAGAGAAAATGACAACTGTATTTTGGAACACGTTAAGTATTTTAAAAGAGATGTGAATTTAAGATGATACTAAAACAGGAATTGGTGACACATTGTGTGAAATGGTCATTATAATGTATATTTACATTACATTACAGTGAGTTTCCAATGTAGCATTACAGCAGTGAATTCTTAGTTCAAATTATAATAGTCCCATACTGAAGTTTATTTTTCAGTCACTGGATTATAAAGACATAATTAGAAAGGTTATTTAAAAGGTAAAAGAAGCTGGGCACGGTGGCTCACGCCTGTAATCCCAGCACTCTGGGAGGCTGAGGTGGGTGGATCACGAGGTCAGGAGTTCATGACCAGCCTGGCCAACACGGTGAAACCCCATCTCTACTAAAAATACAAAAATTAACCAGATGTGGTGGTGCATGCCTGTAATCCCAGCTAGCTGGAAGGCTGAGGCAGGAGAATCGCTTGAACCCAAGAGTAGGAGGTTGTAGTGAGCCAAGACTATGCCATTGCATACCAGCAGCCTGGACAATAGAGTGAGACTCCATTTCAAAAATAATAAAAAAATAATAAAAGGTAGAAGAACACTGGGTAATGTGTTTGGCTCTTGCCATCAATTCTGTTAACATGGTAACCCAGGTTGTTCTTTATTGGTTCCTTATTGTTTTTTTTAAGCCAATCTGAAAAACTGCAGAAGCTCCATCTGGGAGAGAATGCTGTGCAAGGTCTCATGGGTTACAAACTGGATGGTCTGAGCCAGCACGACCCAGCTACAGGGAGGTTTGGGAACATTAGGGATGGCATATTGTCTCACTCAGCATCCCCCTTTCTCTGAAGCCCACTGAGATTTGTAAGAAGAAACTGGATTTGGCCTGAGACTCTTTTCCTAGATCAAGTGAATGCATTTAAAATAGATCTCATAGGCCGGGCGCGGTGGCACACGCCTGTGATCCCAGAACTTTGGGAGGCCGGGGTAGGTGGATCAGTTGAGGTCAGGAGTTCAAGACCAGCTTGGCCAACATGGTGAAACCCTGTCGCTACTAAAAATACAAAAATTAGCCGGGCGTGGTGGTGGACACCTGTAATCCCAGCTATTCAGGAGGCTGAGGCAGGAAAATCACCTGAATACAGGAGGCAGAGGTTGCAGTGAGCAGAGATTGCACCACTGCACACCAGCCTGGGTGACAGAGTAAGATTCCATCTCACGAGGAGAAAAAAAAAAAAAAAAAGCAGATCTTACAGATACGAGTCTTTTGGTTTAGAGGGATATACACATGTGTTAATACCAGGATCATTTGGGAGGGGCATGCCTCTATTTCATGCTAGAACCTGAGGATAAATTAAAGTAGACTTTACTGAATAAAACATGGGGAAGTTGGAATACAGAAACCTCTTATTTTGGCATGTTTTGTAAGATACAGCAGCAACTAGGACATTACTCTTCAGAAAAAGGGATCGAAACGACCAATTTTTAAATACAGTTTAATACAAAAAATCCTAATAATAAAGGCTTTTTTTTTTTCCTGTTAGAATTTTATCTTAGTAACAAGGTGTACCATGTGGGAAAAAGAAATGAAGTCCAAAACAGACACCCTAGAAATTCCTTTTATACAGGAATATATGTTTGGAAAGACAAGTGTAAATGTGAGGAAGTGCGAAGTGATACCTATTATGCACACGCACAAAAAAAATACGAAGTTTTGTTAATAGCATTAAAATGAAGTTAATATATTAGTAAGAAGTGCACATTGATGAATTTGTATAGACAGACAAATGGGGAAAGAGACTGGCAGAACTGAAGAATGTTTTACATTCCTGCAAGCAAAACACCTAAGGTGAAACACTAAACCAGTGTGAATTGGATCTGTTTGGACCAGGGGTTCAGTCCAGTGAACTTACCGTTCCTGGTTACCCTGGGAACAGCTCATTTTAATAAAATCTCACAAGAAACTGCAAATGCAATAAATAGTGTTAGCAGAGGCCTAGGTAGTCCCACTTGGGGAACGACATAGTAGGAAGTTCAGAAGGGATTTGTGCCACAGGAAAGACTGAAGTTATGAGAAGGGGAATTGGAGTTCCGTATACAACAGGTTGAGACCATATTATTGAGAGTTTGGGAAAGCTGCAGACAGACCTATGGTTTCTCCCACTGACCTTCAGTGAAATCTGTGTAGCTAATAAAGCACGGATTTGCGTATCCCTATTGCTTCACCTGCCCTGCACCGTCCAAGTGGTTGCCTGGGAACAGCAGTTGCTCATTCTCCTGGTGACCTGGGTCAGCTGCCTGAGGTCAGATAATTAACTGTGGCTTCTATGGTTTAGACAGTATCATTGTGGAGGTGAGGTTGTACAGAATCAGCTCCATAGCTCTATTTCATCAACTAACGATGCCTCAGTAATTACAACTCAGTTATTTGTACCCACCAAAAACATAAATTCTGGAGATTTTCACTGATTTGGTCTTTATAAATTACATGAATGTATTAAATTATCACATGTATTCTGAAACTAGGTACATTATGCATCAATTAAAAAATTGTTTAAAATAACTGGAGATTTGTATACCCTAGCAGTAATTCTGAAAATTCCTAAAACCAAGTCATAACTTTAGAAACTAAACTATGAAGATATAAAAAGAAAAAAAAAAAGTAACGCATTCAACTTACCTTTCAAATAGCTCATCAAAGACATGAAAATGAATATTTTAAGGAATGGTTCCACCATGAAAAACTTCCACCTCTGGCCCCATGCAGAGAGCAGGACTCAGGGGAGTCAGCAGAGAGAAGGGCCTTTAAAAGCAAGTGCTCAAAGGCTATTCCTTAGAAGAAACCTCTGTGGCGTGGGCCTCATTTACACTGGGTCAGCTCTCAGTTCATTCTTTCGGAACATCCCACTTCTCCTGCCTACTATCCTCCACCTTTCAAGGCAGATGAGCAGCAGAGAAATGGGGTATGGAGCACCAAGCCTCCAGCTGCACATCCTTAATAGGATGGCACCAGGTGATTCTTACCAGTGCTGGTGCCAATGCATGTTTCTCTCTCAAGAACAAAAGCAAAAAGAGGGGTAACTGGTGCCTAAAAACTCTAAAATCAAGTGCCTTTCTTCTTTCATCACAGAGGCAGTTATCCACAAAGAAAGAGGTGAATAACCACAACCAACAAGGGAACAGACTATCCACGTGTCACTAAGAACATTTTTTTAAGGCTTTTTTTTTTGTTTGTTTTTTTAACCCAAACATCTATCTGGTATTTGGGCAAAACTACTTAGTACATGGAATGCATGAGCTGTAGGCAAGAATAGGCCTTACAAGTGAACAAGTTCAAGAACCAGTACTATTTCAACACAGCAATGAAACTGATCATCAATACAGGAAGGGTACTAGAAAACAGTTTTCCCCGTTTTCCTGGTGACTTAGGAATCCTTCATCATGGGTAGACACTGATCCTGGGATAGATGTTTAGGAGCCACTCATTTAGTTCAGAGTCCATGTTTTGCAGGTGGGACAGCAAGGACCAGACAGTGGGAATACCAAGGCCAAAATGTCCACCCCACCTGCCTAGTCCAGCACTTTCCTCCCTCATACCAGAGCAACATCATGGAACTCAGAAACACGGCTCAGCACTTTCCCCTCTCCCACCTCACTACAAGCCCAAGTACATGCTGTACCCACAGGAGGAAACTCCAGGTGGAAGCAGAAGCATTCTGCCTTCAGCTTTCCTCTTACTTTGTGGGTAACCATTTCAGCCCTCCGCAGAGCAGAAGCGATTTTTACACCATGGTTCGCCCAAATATATTTGATCTTATTCCCACTTTCTTTCCACTGATTCCATGTCATCATTTTAGCTCCTTCCATTCTAAAACCAGATAGTGGCAATCATAGGACTGGAGTGTTTTTACTCAAGTAAGGATGAAAATGCCAGCTGAGATCAGGGTTTCTCTAGCACCAAGTTAACTTTTCTTTAACAGAATATCCAGATTGGTGCTCTTATTAATCTTTTATGAAATGGAAATAAATTGGAATTTGTTCTAGTTCATTCAATTCTCCCTACAAATATATAATTCAAACTCAGGTATCTATTAAAAAGTGAAGTACATGATCAAAGGAAAAGTCTAATAAGTAAACTGAAGAGTTTCTATTCTCCTAGGATTTAAAAAATTGCAAATGTGCTTTATTTTCAAAAGGTAAGCTGGTTTCTTAAAAGATTTCCCAAAAATTCAAATATTATATAATTAAGGATTAAAACACGTTCCCAGAAATGCAGCTGAAATTCGTTTTTACAACCCATCTCTACTCCTGCCCCGTCATGAAGCAGTTATTTTTCTAAAAACTCTCAGCAAAATCTCTTATCAAAACATCTCCCTGAATAATAAACTATTTACCTACAGATTGTGTCCTGGAGAAAGCTGAGACACCCCCAATCTATCCTCATGCCTCTAAGAAACTTTAATGAAGATATTTAAATTTTTTTGCAATTAAAATATAAAAACCACCACCACCACCAACAAATATCTTTAGTCCAGCCACGGAGAAGCAGCTCAGGCTTTCTAGATGACAGATACCATTATGACAAGGTTATTTCAACAGAGCATTTCAATGTCCACAGCAAGGATGAACAGAATTCCAGTTTGTGTAACATTAGCAAAGCTAAATGTTAACACATTTGCAAAAACACTGCCAGGATCAGACAGGCATATCGATCTTAAACATGAGGTGCCGACTTCACAATATGCCCAATTTCACCAAAGACAGTCACAGTAAAGCTGAAGCACTATATTCAATAAATGGGGGGATTTGAGAGAGTCTGGAGCTTTAAAAATTCATTCTGTGGGTTCTTTCACTTGAAAAGGCTTCTACTCAGCATATGAAGAAATGTAAAAAGCTAGTTAACCTGAACGGTTATTCTTAATTGTTGAAGTTCACATTTAATTCTTCTGCTGGTTCACTCTGGAGATACGGCAGGAGAAAGAAAATATCAAACTAGCTTTTTCCATTTTTATCATGAATTCCAGCCTTATGGAATAGCAGAGCTGGAGTTGCATAATAGCACTGGAAGAGGTCTGAAGCGTCGAGAAGCTGAGATGAAGGCAAAGCTGCACACTTGTGTCATCTCACCAGACTGAAACCTATGATCACAGGCCGTCTAGACCATATTCAGAGCAAACAAGAGAGGCTTTAAAAAAAACTTGGAATGTTTTGAAGAAATAAAAAAATGAGTCCACAGGCAAGTCATTCTAATTGGAGAGCAGTGGGAAAACAAACTGCCTGGCGACAAATTTCTAAGTGTGCAGCCACCTCTAATTTCACAACACTGAAGGGTGAGGTGCACTAGTGGTTTCTTTCTTTTTTTTTTTTTAATTGCACAGACACAAAGAATGGAAACTGCCCTGAACACTCACAAGTGAAAGGCCCAGTTCATGACACATACAGCTTGAGTCAGTTGTCCATGCAAAGTACATGTATATTGAAGGAGTGAATAACATACCCATTCCGAGAGATCACTGAGCTAGCAAAATTAAAAACAAAACAGTAAATGGATATTTTAGCATGCACAGGTTTTGCCGAAAGCTTTCAACTTATTTGAGGAGTCTACTGATGCTTACTACAGAGTTTTAAAAACAAACAAACAAACAAACAAAAAACAGAATAAAGAGGGTGGGTTTCCTACCTGGTAAATATTTTGTTATCTTAGAGGTTTGCAAGAGCATTAAATGTAAAAGTTTGTTTTTCCTGTTTTTTCTAGTACAGTGCTGATGTCATCAACAAACTATAAGCAAGCAAAGTGCTGCCACCTAAGTCAGCTGTATCACTTTTTTATAACTACATTTACATAAGCAAATCCACCTGAGAAAAATGGTCAATACCTGTATCAGGCAATTTGGAATTTCTCTTAGAATTGCCATCAATTAATCAATCACTCAGATTTTGCTTAGACCAAGAAAGGTGCTTTCTTACCATGAAGTAAGTTCTTCCAGATGGCATATTTTAACTAAAAATATCATGTCATCAAAAGGCCAGTCCAAAAATGAAATGTGAGTTATTTACACATACCTTCATAAATATCAGCTTATCAAGGAAACATTAAAATCCATTACATCAGCATAAAATCCTAAAATCATAGCATAACATGAGAAAGAACAGTAAGGAAGGGAAAGGAAAGGGGGAAGAGGATGTACATATATTTAATGACAATTTGGTGTGTGAAAAAAACATTGAAACTTTAGTTTGGAGGCCTCTCATGTATATAATATTTAATTTATCAAAATAATTTCTAGCTCTTTGAGGAAAGAAAACTTATCAAACATACACGATATGTCTCCTATAATTCCACAAGAAAATTTACATGAGAACCTTGTCTCAAAAAAAAAAAATTAAAATTATGTAGTCAATGTTTAGTGCTTTACGGTTGCTGTCCTGGATGGATTTTGTAAAATTCTCCTTGTCCACAGCAAAGAAAAAAGAGAATAAACACATTTATTCATTCTACCTAAATAAATGGGAGCCAAGGTCTCAAAAGTAATGGTTCATACAAAAAGGCAAACATTTCCACAGCTCCTCAGTGATGGGCTACAGTCCCTAAGACACACCAGAGGAAGTGACGTGATGACACTTTTCCATTTTAACTTGGTACATTGCAACAATTACAGACCTGAGAAAGGACTTTGCATCTAAGTGATGTCATATAGAGGTGGGGAACTTAAAGCCCAGTTGGTAAGAGATTTACTTGAAGTTAAATTTCCAGTTGGTGGCAGTGTTAAGACCAAATCTAAACCTCCAAACTCCCAGCTTTGTCACTGAAACAGGCTGCCTGCCATGAGTACATCTGTAAAATGAACTCTAACACAGGGCAGCTTTTAAAGAGTAGGTTTCAACAAGCTTTTGCATGTGAGAGCAATTCTGCCAAGTCGTTTTGTTATTTTGCGAGTATAAACACATTATTTTTGCAGCAGGTGTGGATGGACAGCCATAGATTAAAAAAAGGAAAGACCAGCATCTGAAACCAGAATGTTATTTTTCTCCCTCTCCAAAAAGCAGAGTCAAGCCAAGCAAGTTAAAAATTTAATGACGTGATATCCTGCTCTCACCAATTAGATGTAGGGAGGGGGAGTGTCCCCAAGGATAGCAGCCTGAAAGGCATCGTCACTGGGGTGGGGACGTCCTGAGTGAGGGCACCAAGGACTTTCTTGGACTGCTTGAGGCAGAGGCTTATTTAACCAATGAGTACAAAGGAAATCCAGGCTTTCCACACTTAGCGTGGTTATTCTGACCGTAGGGACTTGACACTTCTACGGGCAAGACCTCGGACTTAAATCACAATATAAGCATGAGTGACTTAATACTTTTTCTCTGAAGGAAATCTTATGAACTCTCCTGAAGTGTAATCAATGCTTGTTAGATTTGACTCATTAAATTATGTATTTTTAAAACTGTGATATTAAAACATGTAAATTGGGATCAGGTCTAGAGTTGTGGACACAGTTCCTCCGTCAGTCATGCTTCCTCCTCACGTACATACAAAATAAATTATATTACTAATTTTTTTCTAATTTTTTTTCCTAATCTTCCCTTATAAAGGGAAGATAAAAACCTCAGAGTGAAATGCTAAATCTGTTTTTTTTTTTTTTTTTTTTTTTTTTTTTTTTGAGACGGAGTCTCGCTCTGTCGCCCGGGCTGGAGTGCAGTGGCCGGATCTCAGCTCACTGCAAGCTCCGCCTTCCGGGTTCACGCCATTCTCCTGCCTCAGCCTCCCCAGTAGCTGGGACTACAGGTGCCCGCCACCACGCCTGGCTAATTTTTTTGTATTTTTAGTAGAGATGGGGTTTCACTGTGTTAGCCAGGATGGTCTCGATCTCCTGATCTCGTGATCCACCCACCTTAGCCTCCCAAAGTGCTGGGATTACAGGCTTGAGCCACCGCGCCCGGCCTGAAATGCTAAATCTGGATGGCGGCGGCTCCCCTTTTCTTCTATGATATAAAAATGTTGGCGGGCACACAGGAACCCAGGAAGCAAGCAGTAAGGATCCTATTAGCCCTCTTCATTCCAGATGAGTGTGCACAACATGTCTAAATCTTGGCACAACAACAATTCAGACTTTAAACAAGGGGTTTCTAATAACTCCCTTCATCAGTGTTTGTTTTGATTTATCACCTAGCAGTGTCAAGGCAGATGCATTGTTAGCTGATTCTTTTTTAATGATGTTGCCACCTGTCACTAAATGTTCTGTGACTTTATGAGATGAATGAATGTCCTGAACTTGGTTGCAAGGTAAATATCTCATATATCTCATGACACGCACTGTAAGGACCTTTACATGAATATAGCATAACGTATGTTTACGCTTCACTGGCCATTTCCAAGGTCACATGATACCAGGAGACAGCCCCTAGCAGTCACAGGCATGTCATCCTCAGGAAGCAGTAACATGACAAATGTGCCACACCATTTCACTAGCAAACATGCTGTGTGTGGTATTTTCTACTGTAAAGACAAGGATAAATCAAAGTAGCCAAAATCTCCTTTTAGAGTAATGGGACTATCAAATCACACAAGTAATACAGGGAAATGAGGAACTTCTCAGTGAGGACATCTGTTATAAAGGTTCTTGCAGAAATAGTATCTTTCCAGGTCACATTTCCCAATCAAGGTTTTTTTTTTTTTCTTTTCTTTTCTTTTTTTTTTTTTTTTTTTTGAGATGGAGTCTTGCTCTGTTGCCCAGCCTGGAGTACGGTGGCACGATCTCAGCTCACTATAAGCTCTGCCTCGCAGGTTTAGGCCATTCTCCTGCCTCAGCCTCCCAAGTAGCTGGGACTACAGGTGCCCGCCACCACGCCTGGCTAATTTTTTTGTATTTTTAGTAGAGATGGGGTTTCACTGTGTTAGCCAGGATGGTCTCGATCTCCTGATCTCGTGATCCACCCACCTTAGCCTCCCAAAGTGCTGGGATTACAGGCTTGAGCCACCGTGCCTGGCCCCATCAAGGTTAAAAGGCTGCTTGTGTATCAGCATACCAGATATTTTAGCATCCAAAGTCAGGCATAATCTTATGTGTTCTGGACATAGATAAAGTGTCACGTTCACGTGGCAACTATACAATTAGTTTAATGTTGATATTTATATATATCATTTATATAATTCATTTTATATTTATATTTCATCTCTCTTTGTAGTTGTAAAGACCTGACATTGATGAAGTCAACTTTTAGAGAAAACCGGAGCCCTTATCGGAAGGAGTGCAGCTGGTAATTGTGTTAACTAAGGCCTTTCATTTCTAGAAGCATTATGCCAGTTCATGTCAGAACCCATTTGGAGTTAAGTTTAACATGCACCTAGTTGTGTAGCACAGGACTCTCCTTCCTTTGAGGCAGTTTGAATATTCCTGAAGGATCCGTATAACAGGAGGATGTGGACCAGGGATGAAGACAGGAAAAACTCACAGGCAGTTGTAGGCAGTGATCTCATTTAATTCTCACCCAGTTCTATGAGATAGACTGCATCTTGAAGATGTGGAAATTACGGTACAGAAAGGAGAAATAATCTGCCCCAGAGGACATCTGGTCCAATATAGGATGGACTGAAAACACATCTGCCTGACACTGAAGACTGAGCATTTTTTTCATCACAAATGCTGTTTGCTCTCACTTTAAAGTCATTTCTATAGGATGACGGGGATTGAGGGCTTAGAGGGAGATGGGGACATTTCTTTTGGTTCCGTGTCCAGCCGAAGGTTAGTAGACACTATAGGTCTAAATCAATTGAAAATGTGAAAATAATATTTGATTGCAGGAATTTTACTTCCAACTGTAGCCATAAAATTGGCCACAGTGCCAAGCATCTATCCCTTGGTAATTTTCCCCAGAATAAAATTACATAGGATTAGATCAGAGGTAAAGTGATCCAAGGAGGAGGTGAGATAGGGCAGACTCTGAGAGACACAAAGTGTTCTCTGCTCCAGGTCCTCCTCATCACTGATTCTCCTTCTCAATATAAAGCTGGCTCCCATGTACTACTGGCGGCCGCTAAGGATATTTAAATAATAAAGAAACCTCTTTGCTGTTAAATTAGGGCACTTTTGTTTTCTTTGTTAGCAAGAGAAATTGCTGCAGAATTGTAAATCCTTGCAAAAAGACTTCTGTACAATCAACACGTGAGTGAAAAAACAGCTGAAGTCATTTGTAACAATGTCCAGTTGCTACACAGCAGTGAACAGACACAGTACACCAGGACCAATTTTTGACTAGAAGGAAAAATTATACTCTTCAAAGCCTCTCATTTGGTGGCAGTCATAATCATTAGTGAAAGCAATATCTATTTAAGAGCAGAAAATGGCTATTTCCAAACAGAATGGAATGGCATACAAAGAAGGCTTCATCCCACTCAAACATCCCCAGGCTCTCCAGAGAATCATTCTGCTCTGTCATGTTAACGCACTTCCTTATTTTTCCTTTTTCTTCCCTGCTGAATATTATCTTCTAAAATCAAATAAAGTACCAATAGTAAATGTACACAGTAATTACTTCAGAAAAGCAAAATAATCACTCAAGAGATGATATAAAACTCGTGTTTTTCATATGAAAGACTGAGAGCCCAGATAGAATTGTGAGAAAGTTCCAAGAGGGTTCTAGTACCTGAAGCTGCTGTTCAGGTAACTATTCTGTGGAGTCATCAATGCATAGTAGAATAATATGACTTGAAAACTGTACCTTCCCATCTGTGTTCCATCTCTCTCCTCACGTCCCTTTCTCTGAGATCTCCAGTGAATACTACTCCTTATAATAATAGTGATAAATGTGTTGAGATGGGAAATAACTATTAGGTCTCTCTTATCTTGGGCAAAAATAGAACAAAAGGCAATATGGAAAATTTCAGAGTCTGACTCAACATCATGACGATGATGATGATTCTATAGATATTAACAAAAATGTCATGGATCATTTATTTTGAACGTGAGTTTTCAAAGAAGAGTAGATTATTCAAATAAGATTGAATGTATTGGTTTCTAAATGTTTTAACTTATAAATGGCTCCTGAAATATACAATTATATTAAACAAACTTCTGCCATAACATGCCTGGTAATTAAGGTAGGTCTTATTCGTATATTCTAAAATGAAGATTGAATGTATTGGTTTCTAAATGTTGTAACTTATAAATGGCTCCTGAAATATACAATTATATTAAACAAACTTCTGCCATAACATGCCTGGTAATTAAGGTAGGTCTTATTCGTATATTCTAAAATGAAGAGCTCAGTTTTATTAAAGTGAGTCCTACCATTCTATTTGGAACATGAATGATTACTTATTCCTCTTAAGACAAGCCAATTTAAGACTATAAGTTCTTTGCAACAAAGAAGAACCAGAACTTTTGAATTTACTTTCTCATCTATAGGACTCTGAACCACTCAAGCTAAATGATAAAGAAAAAGAAGTCCTTTGAAATATACTTTTAAAACAAAACAGGATAAGAGAATAGCCAAGAAATCATTCCCCAATTAACATAGTATCTCTTTGTCTCCTTAATTTCTAACCTAAGACCATAGAGTAGGCTGGGTGTAGCAGATCTTTTTTGACACTGAAAAAGTGGTGATATTTAAAATCAACTAGGTCTCCCTCATCAAAGCTTTCTGTATATGATGCATCTTGGAAAAAGAGTGATCAATTAAAAAAAAGTCTCCCTAAACTGGAAGTGTTTGAGGGTATGTGGAAGATATAAGATGCTGAGGTCAATGCAAGGAACGGGAAACCTAGACTGAGGCAAACATTAAATGAACAAAAATCTCACCTGTGTTAATGATCTAAGGCACAAAGCAAACTATTCTCAGTTGTCTTCCTACAGCATACTGTTATAAACCAAAAGAGTGAAAAAACACAAATATTTGGTATTAAAGGTCTTAGGGATCTAACTCACAGAACCCTGTGGCCCCAAGAGATTAGATGTACCCTTGGGCACATCTAATTAAGGGCTGGCGGATAACCGAAATGTAAACATCGATTCTCTTGATTCTATAGTCAATTGTCTCTTCTACTACAAATGAGACATGTCCGTATTATGCATGACTTCAAGTAAGAACAAACTATGCTACTAGGTAACTGTGAACAGTTTCTACCCACAGACAGTGTACTCTCCGTTAGAGAAGAAAAAAAGACTTGCAATGACAGTACAGAGTGGTAAAAGCTATGATAGAAAAAGTACCTAATGTTGTCCCAGCAACAGACTTGTGGGGTCTGCAGAGGCTTCTCAACTGATGTGATAACTAAACTTGTTCCTTGAAGGATACATAGGGATTACATAAGGGAAGTGGGAGAGGAGGAGGAAAGCTGTTCCACGTGGAGGGAATAGCTGATATGCAGGATCAGAGGCAAAAGAGAACCGGCATATTTGAGGCAGACAGAGGAATTCAATGTCACTGGGACACTGAGTACTTGGTGGGATGTAGATGGGGCAGGAAAGGTGAACAGGGCTCACCAACTCCTAAAGGGCTCTATGCCATGTTTAGGAATTTGGAATTTATCTCAAAATAATGGGAAGACAAAGGATTTTAAAACAGGCAACTGTAATAATTGTATTTGCACTTTGGAAGAACTGCTGAGTGGAAAAATGGGAGGAGGGGGTAAATATAGAAGCAATCAAAGCAATTAATAGGCTGTTGCAGTAACCGAAAGGAAGACGACAGTCATCTAATGCAGTATGAGGGAGTGAGGGTGGTGGAGAGAAATGGCTGAATTCGAGATACTCAGGCAGTAGAATTAAAGTATTTGGTGATAAATATGTAAAAACGAATGTGAGTCATTAGGAAAGGGAAGAGTCAAAAATTATTTTGAAATATCTGGCCAAAGTCTTGCCCAAAAGCCTTCTGACACGGGCAATATGGAGCTTGTCTCTTAGTTACAAGGATCATTTTACTGACAATGGAAACTCAAGACAATTCTGTACTTGCTCATCATCAGTGAAACCATCAAGTTCTGGACACCTGTCAAAGATTCAGAATTCTGCAGGAAATCATGTTCGAACTGTTGTAACTTGGTTGTGCTCCATTGGAGCAGTCCTAACTCCCCAGTGAGATTTCTCCAAGGACAAAGAAACTAGCTCACAGGCACCCTCAATCTCAAGACGCTCTCAGCCTCTCCACATTCGCTAGTGAATTCTGGGGTAAGAGAGGGGAGTAGGCTCAGCATCCTACGCCTTGCTTGGGCAGCATTAGTGGTGGTCTATTTTCTGGTGGAAGCTGATTAACTCAAAGGAAGCAGAAATCGGGTTGCTGAATAACAACTAAACTCCGGGAGAAAGATTTACTATCTCCATATGAATCATCTCAACAGTCTTAAATTTTTCAGTTCAAAGTTGGATGAAACGTAGAATGTATTTTGGGGATGTGGTGCATCCCAATCCCAACCGAGGACACAATTCAGGTACTCACCCCTTCGCCGCCATTTTCACCTGTGTTGGCAAGCATTTCCTGCAGGGCTCTGACAGATAGGGACTGTTCCAGCACAAAATTGCAGACGCAGAGATCTGGAGGAATGTACTGTGGAAATAAAATCAGAATGAGGATACCTACTCATATCAGTCACGCAACAACATCCCAAGGGCAAAGAGCCTATGAATCAAAATGACAGTTGGACGGGTGAATAGGAATGCAAAAAGGTGGCTTTCTCCTATTCAAGATGGGTTTTAAGCTGGTTTCTAAAGAATAAGAAAAGCCCCATATATCAAGGGAATCGTTTCCAACATGTCAGGGTCAACCTGAGGGAAGGCTGGAGGTACATATGGAAGAACACAGACATAGCCTTGCCAAAGAAGGGAGAGGAAGGGAAGGCTGATCTATCTACAGCGACGTCTGGGTGAGACCAGAGAAAGAAAGCCACTGGGATCTCATCCACAATAATCTGGAAAAGGTCAGTGGACAGACCATAATGTGGCTCTACACAGTAGGGACCCTAATACAGAATCCATTGATTTGTTAAGAAAACCTGGATATAGTATAAAAAGAGGCCATAGAGGGGGTTCAGAGCTATATAAATACAGCATAATCAAAGAAATGTCCAGAACTTTAAGAAATGATGATCCCTATAATTCCAATTTATTAGAATCAGTTAACAGTGACCAGTTAACATCATGACATTCATGCCTATTCTAGGACATTTCTTAACAGTTAAAGATAGCCGTCTTTGCATACGAACAGTAGCTAATATTTATTGAGTACTTTATGCCAGGTACTGTTCTAAGGGCTTTGCATACGTTAACTCATTTAATCTTCACAACCACCTTATAAGATAGGGACTATTAATATTCCAGCTTCTCGCCAAGGAAACGAAGGCACAATGAGTTTAGGTCGCCTGCCCAAGTGTTACATTTGGCTGAGTCAGATACAAATCCAGACAGTCTGTCTCCGAAGTCCATGCACTTAACCCTACACCGTTCCTGCCACTAATACAAATATTAAAGTTTTTCTTCACTGTGAAAACATTTTAGATCAGCAAATATTCAAGTATTTCATTTATGCAGTGCTTGATATTGGAAAAGATACAAAGAAATACACAGCAAAATCACGGTCTTTCTGGAGTTTACAGTCCCATTTCGATGACACACCATTTTCCTTAAGAATACAGCTTGTGATCACCTGTGTACCAATCCTGTGTTTCCTATATGATATTGGCAGAACATCAATACCGTGAGAACAGAAATGAGGAATGAGGGCCAGAAGTCACCGACAGCCATGCCTAACACTTCAAAACAGTAAAGCTGTTTCCATGGAGCTCCACTTTAAAAGCTAAACCAAGTCTGCTACTAAGGCTCCGACAACCTCTCTAACTTCAGCATTTAGTTTTAAAATAAAAATAATGGAATTGACCATCTTTAAGTTCCCTTTAATTTCCGAGTGTTTGTTTATTCTTCCTCCTCTCCCAACTGCAATATTCTCAAAAATAAGATAATCGGCCTGCTGGACCTACCTACAATTTTCCTTTATTAAAGTTGTGAGCCAGGAATGGATAATCCTATTCCAAAGGCTGCTGGCTCTGGTAACGTACATTTTCAAGTAGTTTTCAACTAAGGATTTGGATTTGAGTGAGTACTTTTTTTTTTTTTTTTTTTTTCCTGAGACCGAGTCTGGCTCTGTCGCCCAGGCTGGAGTGCAGTGGCAGGATCTCGGCTCACTGCAGGCTCCACCTCCCGGGTTCACTCCATTTTCCTGCCTCAGCCTCCCGAGTAGCTGGAATTACAGACGCCCACCACCAACGCCCGGCTAATTTTTTGTATTTTTAGTAGAGACGGGGTTTCACCGTGTTAGCCAGGATGATCTCGATTTCCTGACTCGTGATCCACCCGCCTCGGCCTCCCAAAGTGCTGGGATTACAGGCGTGAGCCACCACACCCGGCCTTAATTGAGTACTTTTCTACTTAAATACTTTTCTACTCAAAGTCTCTATGCTGAGAAATCCTAAAAACCTAGTCTTGGAATTCTGGCAATACAGGAATTTGCCCAATCCTTTTTATTAAAACAATTAACTAAGAAGAGATTGTAACAGAGGAGGACTACCCACCTTTATTTTATGTTGTTCACTTTGTTTTCAAAGTCTGTTCCCAAAGCAGGTAATTAACTCATTTGTATGGGACTTGAGCAAGCAGGCGGCTGGTGATGCAGGGCAGAGCTTCACGTTCAGGAAATGTTTGTACAGTACACACAGCATTATTACAAGTAGCATACAATTATATGATAAAGCATTTCCTTAAGACCTTATATCATAAACATACCTTGTCCAACTTCGCCTTCCAAAATGTGATGCTGTCTCAGGAGATTTTAGAGAGATTTTTCTATCACCCTGCCTACCTGAATTTCATGTTCCCAGAATAGGAAGCATAAAAGCCACAGTTTGCTTGTTTCCTCCTCTTCCAATTCATTAGAATGAATGATTCGGAGATTTCCCATTGAAGAATGCCTGCAGTTACGGTTGGTTTTTTGGCAAATTAGTTAAATGGTCACAACATTCATGCCCATTTTTACAATAAACCTATTCAGTCTATTCTCTTTAAGACAGAAACCTTCATAGCTCCAATGCTAGAGATTCTGCCCTTACACGACATCATGTCATTCTAAATCAGCTTGGTTTCCTTCCTGTGTCTGGTTTGTTCAGAGAGGAGACAGGAGCTCTCCTTGTCTCTGCCATCAACCATTTTGAAGGAGAAGCACTAATAGATAATAGGGACACTAGCCATGCCATAATTATAGCTGTCCTTTCAATCTGGGTATTGAAAGTCCCAGGTGGTCACAATTTCATTACTGGTTTGAATGGGTATGTTTAAACAGGACAACAGTGTGCATGAAGAGGAAGCCTCTCAAATGGGAGCACTGTACCTGCCACTGGTTTACAAACTTTCCTGGCAGCTTAGTTTCTGTACCTCTGGAGTGTGGTCCCTGCCTGGACTCTCTATACATGGGAATAAGAGCATGCCACTCCAAGAGCACACAGAACAACGTGTGGGCAGTGGTAAGAGAGGGAAGAGTAACTGGAATGTCTGGAGAAAAACAACACAACTAAAAACTTGTGACATGAATGGAGCACAGACCCATCTGACCTATGCCAGCTGCCATCCTTAATTAAACTTCAAACTGGCCTGAACTCCTACCCCCACCCTCCTGAAGAATGAGCAAAGGCCACTCGTCCATCAAAGCTCATTTGTTTGCAGCCGTGAGAGTCCCCTAGGAGACCAGCTCATTGTGTCTGTGCTGTGGAACCTGTGCCTCAGTCACTCTACCTGACAGGCATGGGGCAAGTGTTTGATGATTCTCAGCACGGAGAGAAGGGCTCTGTTGACATCTGTTCTGAAATAGCTCCTCATCACTCTCCCCAAGACCTGTCCTGAGCCTAGAGAAGCACTACATTTCCAAATGTCCTACAGGAAACCTTGAGATGCCAGGGCCCTGAATAAGCCAGGAACTAGGATTCACTTAGCCTCCCTATGTGGAAAATAGTAGGAGGCAAGGTCTATATATCCTCCATGCTCCATAAATCTACATAATGGCATATTTTTCTGGGGCTTATTGAATCCTGGCTAGTAGGAATCTGCTGCCCCTGTTTTGTAGTCATTTAGCATTTCACTATCTGGCAATCCACAACAGGCCCTTTGCACTGTACTAGCAGACACTAGCCAAGCCCTCAGGGAAATGAGGTGGGGAGTTAATTACACAAAGGAAGACGGTCACCTCTCCATTGTACTGTTAACTGCAGTCTGTTTTGGCTTATATAGATCTTGATGCATTGAGGTTTGTCTATTTCACTAGACTGTGGGTCCTCTGAAAGAATCTGTGCCTTATTCTACTGTTGGTATCCCAAATACATAGAATAGTAAGCACCCAACTCAAGTCTTCTTGAACAGACTCTGTGTCCTTCAATACTATCATCCAGGAGTGTGTTGCTGATTATGGCTGTGGCTGTACACAGACTGCAATGACTCTTCAAGTCTCCTGCCTGTTATTCAACACGTCTTTCTTCTCCCAGTGTCATGAGCCCCTTTCACTTCTGTTAATCCGACTGGTTCCTACACAGTCATGCCTCAGTGATACACCTTGTAGGTGTGTCAATGGCTCTGAAGGCACTACAGGAGATACTGATGAAGAGTGAGCACTCTAGTGTAGGACTACCTGAAGTCAAGTGTCTGATCGACTATTCACTAGCTGAATGACCTTATGCAGGTAACTTAGTTTCTGTTATACATGCCTTTGTTTCCTTATCTGTATAATGGAGATATAATAGTACCTACTTCTTAGAATAAACTAAGGTTTTATATAAGAGCTTAAAATAGGATCTGATGTATACAGCAAATACTTAATAAATGTCAAGCATATCCAACAAAGACCAACGAAATCAAAACTCAGTAACTCCCTTATATGTTCACTCATGTATTTTTGAAGTTCTTATTTGTGTAAGAATAAGGCAAAATCCCTGTCTTACAGGATTGTGTGATTTAGTGGAATGTCAGGGAAGCAAACGAATAATTTTCAAACTATGAGACAAAAGGCCCAGAGGTAAGAAAACATGTGATGAAGCATATAGAGTTGAGGAGGGCTGGAGTGGAGAGGAGAGAGCGAGACAGAGGGGAAGAAAGAGTGGGAGGGGGGGGGGGGAGGGAGGGGAGAGATGAGGAGAAAAGGATGGCGGACAGGGAGGGGAGCAGAGGGAAGAGAGGTAAAGAAGGGTAGAAAGGGGGAGAGAGGAAGACAGAAAGGGAGAGGAAAGGGACGGAGAGAGAGGGACGGGAGTAAGCATGGGGAGGTTAGAAGTGAGGCTGAGGAAGAAGTAGGTATTAGACTGGGTCTTGAGTACTCTTGCCAAGGAGGAGTTTGGGCTTCGTTTTCAGAGAATAGGGTGCCATTAGAGCAAGTTATGTAGGAAACGATATAATCAACTTTGCACCTTTGAAAGAACTGCAGGTCCAGTGTTAAGAAGGCTAAACTGATTTTTGACAAAGGCATTAAGAGCATACCATGGGAAAGAATGGTCTCTTCAACAAATGGTGCTGAGAAAACTGAATGTGCATATGCTGAAGAATGAAACAATACCCCCCCCACCATATACAAAAATCAATTCAAAATGGATTAAAGACTTCAATGCAAGACTGGAAATTATAAAACTGTTGGAAGAAAACATCTAAAAATGGTTCAGGACATTGGTGTGGACAAAGATTTTATGAGTAAGAAAGATCTCAAAAGCACAGGCAACAAAACAAAAACAAATAGGATTATATCAAAAAACCTTTTGCACAGAAAAGGAAACCATCAGCAGAGTAAAGAGACAGCCTGCAAGATGGGAGAAAATATTTGCAAACTATTCATCCGACAAGGAATTAATATCCAGAATAGACAAGGAACTCAAGCAACTCAACAGCCCCCTCCCCATCCCCCAAAAAAGAAACTCAACTACGAAATAAGCACATGGTCTGAATAAACATTTCTCAAAAGAAGACATAGAAGTGGGCAACAGGTATTTGAAAAACGCTCACATAACTAATTAGGAAAATGCAAATGCATTTGAAAATGAAAATGCAAATCAGAAACAATGATAGTAGTCCAGTTGAGATGCCTACTATCAAGATGACAAAAAATAAATGCTGGTGAGGATGCACAGAAGAGAAAACTCTTATACACTGTTGGTGGGAATGTAAATTAGTACCGTTATTATGCAAAACAGTATGCAGGGTCCCTGAAACACAACTACCGTATGATCCAGCAATCCCACTACTGAACAGAAAATGAAATCAGTATATTGAAGAGATATCTGCACTCCCATGCTTATTGCATATGACATAGCCAAGATATGGAATCAATCTGTGTTCATCGACAAATGGCTAAAGAAAATGTGTTATATGGCCGGGCACGGTGGCTCAAGCCTGTAATCCCAGCACTTTGGGAGGCCGAGACGGGCGGATCACGAGGTCAGGAGATTGAGACCATCCTGGCTAACATGGTGAAACCCCGTCTCTACTAAAAAATACAAAAAACTAGCTGGGCAAGGTGGCAGGCGCTTGTAGTCCCAGCTACTGGAGAGGCCGAGGCAGGAGAATGGCCTAAACCCAGGAGGCGGAGCTTGCAGTGAGCTGAGATCCGGCCACTGCACTGCAGCCCGGGCGACAGAGCAAGACTCCGTCTCAAAAAAAAAAAAAAGAAGAAAATGTGTTATATATGTACAATGGAGTATTATGCAGCCATAAAAAAGATTAAAATCCTGTCATTCGTGGTACATGGGTGAGCCTGGAGGACATTATGTTAAGTGAAATAAGCTAGGCACAAAAAGAAAAATACTGCATATTCTCATGTACATGTGGAATTAAAAGAAGTTGATCTCATAGATGTAGAACAGAATGGTGGTTACTAGAAGCTGGGAAGGGGTGGGGAGAGACAGGCTGGTTAATGGATGTAAAATTGCAGCTAGCCAGGAAGAATAAAATTCTAGTGTTCTATAGCACTTAGGGTGACTATGGTTAACAATAATTTAATGTATATTTTAAAATAGCCACAAGAGCAGATTTTGAATGCTTCTAACACAAATAAATGATAAAGGTTTGAGGCAACAGATGAGCTAATTAGCCTGATTTGATCCTTACATATTGTATATATGAATCAAAACATCACACTGTACCCCATAAATATGTACAATTCTTATGGGCCAATTTAAAAGAGAGAGAGAAAGAGGGCCAGGCTGAAGCAGAGAGATAAATTAGGAGGTTTTGCAGTCAACTGGGTAAGAGGTGACAATGGCCTAAATTAAAGTAGCAGCAGTAGGAATAGAGATAAGGGAATGGAGTTTTTAAATCCTGAGAAGTTAGGAGAGATGAGGCCTGGTGACTAAGTGGATATGGGAGATGATAGAGCAAGGGTGGGAGATGGCAGGTTTCTACTGGATGGGACAGAATGCAAAAAGGATAGGACTCAGCAAGAACAAGCCATGGCAAGTGTCAGAAAGAGCATGTAGACAGCGTTTAAACTTGACAGATGGCCCACTGGGACCTCTCATTTGGGTCAACAGAAAGGTGACGGGAAAGTGGAGAAATTTCTGTGGTGATGTATAGGCATCTCTGCAGATGTCAGCAGAGGTAGGCTCCTCCGGGAGAAGAGGAGGAATCTGGGGAATTAAAGCGTATTCTCCACAAAAGGAGAATTAGTGGAGGCTGGGCAACCAGAGTCAGCCCAATTAACCTCCCTGCCCTTTCCCGTATCAGCCATGTGGCTAGTCAGTACTTAGAGAAAGCAACAATGCACAGTCAGTCCTGTACCAGCTGCTCTGGCGACAAAGAAACAAAGTCAGGCATGGTTTCTGTCCTTCAAGGAATTTTTTTTACCTATTTGAAGAGACAGATCTACAGTACATGAGACTTTATACAATAACACACAGACAAAAGGAAATTCAATGCTAAATTGAGAGGTCTGGCATATAAAGTCGTGCAGGAACTTTCTCAGGGATGATGAGATTAAGCAAGTACACCCGGGCAGGAGCTTGGCCTGAGGGGTGAAGAGGATTTATTCATATATGGGCAAGAAGGAGTACCTGCACACAGTGAGATCTCAAATTTTCATGTAATGAATGATCCAAATGGGGGAGTTACTCTTTCCACTTTTTTGCACTGTATGTATGCATTCTTCCCTTCTGTTTAAAATTTCATTAATTGAAGCAGCATTTTTAAATTACAGGCTTTACAGAATCTCTGTCCTTGCCTCCCTTTATTTTTTCTCTCAATTCCTCAAAGAAAAAGAGCGCATATACGAGGATATCACGAATAAGGAATGAGAGTGAGCAAAGGAAAGAAAAAGTAGTACACCACCGCACCAGGCCCTCAATTTCCCCCTTTATGCTCTATTCATGCTTCCTGGGACTGCCTCGTTCGGGAATAAATATGGGTGCTGTTCATTGCCATGGATCTAGATTTCAAATTGTGTAGACACAGAGTCTGCTTCTCCAGGGGCATTATGTCTGCTGGTAGCAGGTAGAGATGAACTCGGTCCCCAGTGGCCTGGCGTCTATATGCATTGCATTTACTCCATGACACCACACCACCTCAAACAGGGCTGACTGCCATCTCCCTATGATGGCTTAATATAGTCCTACTCAAAGACATGGATGAGAAGACTTCTCAAGCTCTCCTAGGCAGAAAACCACTAGCGCCTCTAGAAAATGTCCCAGGTCAACCAGGCCTCATGGGGTACAGTGGAACTGGATGAGACCACGTTTTCATGGGACAGCGTCAGGATAGGTGGAGCTGGTATGTGTAGTTTGTATTTCAGGACCTTGGAGCACTTTAAAGACATTATCTCATCAACCTACAGCAGACCTGAGCTCACTTACAGACTTCCAATCAATTATCAATAACACATAATTATTCACATTGTATTTATCCTTTGAAGGTGAAGCCAGTCATTAATATCTATACCTCATCTTAACCAGATTTTATTTATGTATTTGTGCAGTTAAATGCTCTTTAAGCCTACCTTTGCGACCTCTGGAAAGTTGTTGATAGTTTATCATGGAGAAAGTTACATGGTCAATGTTTAAATCTGATGCTGTTGGCTAGTCTCTGGATTTCTACAAAAATAATAAATGGTTGTACAACCATATTAGAGGTGAGTCAACTGAAATACAAAGGAACTGGGTAAAACTTATATGGGCAAGTAGAGAAAGAAGAATAGAATCCATATATACATTTTAAATGTGTCCACGAAACTATATAATTGTACTAGGCATTGCACTAAGATGCTTTATAAATACTATGTCATTTATCCCTTACACGAGTGCTTTTAGAGAAGAGTTTTAGCCATTTTGCAGGTGAGAAAGACTCAGAAAGGCTGAAACACTTCCCCACAATCACACCGCTGGGATGAACATTTAAACCCTAAATTTCAGACCCAGCTCTTTTTGACTCATACTGCATCAATATCTCTGGAGATAGGGTTCCCATTCCCATCCCTATCCCAAGGTTGTCGAATTATAATCCCACTAGGCTACCTACCTCCCAACTCTTGTGCCTTAAATGAAAGTTAAGGACTTTATACCAGGTTCCTGAGTGTATCTCTCAGAAAGCATTCTCTATTTTGGAATAACCTTTGAGAATGTAAAGACTATGGACTGAAGTTACTGGGACTATCAGGGCTCAAGAGCTCACAAAATCAGTATTTTATCAACTTAGGCAGGTGGGATTATTTTCATTTTATACAGTTCTAAAAATCTGAGACTGATTCACCATATAAGCTTTTTCTTCCAAAAGGCAATTTAACTCCGGGCATGAGGGTACAAGTTTCAACTATGGACCACATGTGTGATTTTAAATGTGTATATATTCATATTTTAAACATTTTGATAAAAGAGAGCTTGCCTGTTTGTGTTAAGAGCTGTTATTATAAAATAAAGTTAAAATGTATAAATCTTTCTTAAATTATGGTAAAACATGGAAAGTTTTTCTGAAGAAGACTATAGAAGCTATTCACAACATTTGAGCTATAATGTTGCTTAGACACTGCTAACAAAAGCAATTATATGCACACAGTAAGATGCAGAAAATTTATACTTATAGCTGGAAAATATTCTTTTTTGGGGGGGGTAGTGAGGAGGAAGATGTCAGTATCTTTTAAAAGAAGGAAGTAAAGAAAACCCCTTCTGATGTCTGAGGAATAAACCACAGAAATGCAATGCTTTCAGCACAAAGACTCTCTCTAGGTGCTTCTTCATTCTAGGGATGAGTGAGCTGCCCCAGGAGAACTGACAGTGGTGGAAAAATGCTACCACAGCACCAGGAGACTTGTAAAGCAGAAGCACTCACAGCCATGAGCAGAATGATTGCAGTTACTAGGCACCGTGCTGGCCTGAGGTTTATTCCAACACCACAAGGAACATTCAGAAGGAAAATGATGGAATAAGTTGATCATGTGCAAGGAAATTGGAGAAGGTTATCAAATTTATTTATTGAATGGAATAGAAAGCTCATTCTAGAAAGCTTAAATAAATATTTACTTAAGAAAAATGCTTGCTGAAACATTTCTTATGTAAGGGAGGCATCACCACCGCCTAGAAGCAGGGAATCCAAATTGCAGGACAAATATCCTTTGACAAAAGACTTGCTGAGAGATGCCAACTAATGTGATAAAGAGCTAAAATAAAAATACCCACAATCACTGTTTCTTTGCCTATTCCTCAAAGGCCCAGATATAGCTATTAATTGACACTGATCAACAGATCCATTAAAATCTAGCCTCTCTTGGGGGAATGTTTATTAACTCAAGTGAGAACAATGCTTGCATCAACCATCATCATCATCATCATCATCATCATCATTATTCCGAGACAAGGTCTCTCTCTGTTGCCTGAGCTGAACACCAATTCCTAGGTTCAAGAGACTCCCGCCTCAGCCTCTTAAACAGCGGGGACTACTAGCATGTGCCACAGTGCCCAGCTCATTATTCTTTTGGTGGTGCTCAGAGATTTCTCCTAAGAGCTAAAACACATATGTATAAGCTTGCTCTGGAAGGATTAATGCAGAAAGATGGTGAGCCCAAGAAACTCCTGGACAGGACTGGCAAAATTTCATATTCCTCGAACCCTTCTCCAGGTGTGTACATTAAAAGCCTATCTCAGGTGATTGTTAAACAGGAGGTCTCTGACACCCGCTTGAGAGAGACTCAAACAACTAGACCAACAAGCAAATTTAGGACTCCAAGAATAAGTGATTCTCACTCTATATCCATTCATTAAAATGGATTGAGTGGAATTCTATTCATTAAGAGTTTCTTTGAAATAAATAATCCAATAACTTGAGATCTACATGATTCTTATTATTTTGCTTGACATGACCCCAACCAAAAGCAATGCTGTGGTGCCCTGGACACCTACATTCTGCCGAGCATAAGTTGTTTCTGGAAGTTAGGAAGAATATTGCCAAGAACCTGGTGAAAATTAGTGTGATAAAGCTTGTGTCTTTAAAATTAGGAAGAGGGTGCAGCCAAGAATCAGAGACAAAATGCTGGACAGCTGGCTTGCAAAACTGTCTGCTGGGAAAAAGCGTAAGTGGCAGGTTGGATGGTTGGTTTAGTTCTCAATGAAGCCCAGTTTTTCCATCTGCCTGACAGCACATGGTCGGCATGTTACAGAGCTAAGGTGCCAACAGGTGAAAAGTTGGAACACTTGCACCTGGAAAACCAAGTTGTGGTGATGAGCAGCAACTAATACCTACTGTTGATGGACAGAAATACCTGAAACACTGACTCTTTCCATGGTCATCAAAATATATATCCATAAATAAACCACCACTTAATGAGGAGCACAGGTACTACAATGAGCTGTGGAAACTTAATGAGGATGTACAATCCCTGGCATTCTAGCTTTTAATGGGTACTGTGATGAGAAACCATGAAGATGTTATTCCAAAGAGCTTGCATATCAGAAAAACAGCAGAGGCCAGGAGGGAGACAAGGCAGAACGTCAGACAGAAGAGAAAAATCAACAACAGTGTCCCATCAATAAGTTAGGGATGTAAGCATCGGTTGCAGGAGGAAGGCAGGGTACACGATGGTGCAGCTAAGATGAGGTAAGATCAGCAGAAACACAGAGAGATGGGGTGAAGGTTGAGGGGAGAGGGGACAAGGAAGGTCTAGTCTCAAGCTAATGTTCATGTTTTTGTCTCAAATTTAGTTTCACGGTAGTTTTGGTAGGAAGAACACAAACAAGTATTGCCTCTCCCATGTATTCCTTTCCCATCCCACTTACACTCTCCTCCCTCTGGAATGATGATATAGTTGCTACAGAATTTATAAACCATGGAGAGGCTTTTCTCTATTACCAAGGCAGTGGTATCCAGCAGCTGCAGGATGGGAGAATTTGTGTCTCTTGGCCTTTTCACTGCATAACAGGAAGCAGAAGATTGAGAAAAGCATTGTTAAGCGCCCACGAGAGCTGAGGAAATGCCAAACTGGAACTGAAGGCTGACAGACAGAACAGAGACACTGAGTAGCCAGAGGTGGGGCTGTCTCCTTAGGTGCAACCGGCATCAGCATCATTTATCACTTTCGGAGCACTCTAGCGTACGGGGTCCTGCCTGGACTGCAGTGTTAGCTGCGTGAGGTTCATGGACCCAGGATGGGAAGTGAGTATAAAGCTCAGGGCAATGAAAGGCAAGCACAACAGCTTGGCTTCCAAATGGTTTTGAGTTTTTTCCCCAATGCCTTCTTCCTACTCTCAAACTGAATCCAAATTCCAATGTGGACATGTAGTTTTTATTTTTTGCTCCTACATGGCTTTTCTTTTTTTTTTTTTTTTGCTTTGAGAGAAATAAGAATATCTCTAGAGACCAAATTCTAGGTTTAAAAAATAATTAGCAGCAATACATGGACAGATATTCAAAAATGTGCAATTTTCAAAAATGTCTGTGGAAATAAATGCTAAATATTTTTCTCCAAAATGGAAAAAGTTCTCTTATCTCTCCACAGAGAACTAGACCCCATCCCCTCCGGCTGTCTCATACTATCTGAGCTGAACTACCACCACAAGATGTTCACATCTGCAAGGATATGTACTATACATCCCCAATGCAAGAAAGCACATAACACTCATCACAGACACTTAAAAATATATACACTGGGCATGCGGCAGAGGCTACAGGAGATAAAATGTTCACTTGGCAGTGTTTGAAGAGAATCGTAATAGAAAGACCTACCCCTCCTCAGACCATATCTTCTTCAATTATGTCATCCTTACCAGGAAGAATTTTAAGTATGGAGATTGGGTACAAAGAAAGTGTTCATTGAACTGTGGTGATCTATTGGATCTCCCTCTCCCCAAATCTTTCCTGGTTGAAGTCATTGACATCTTTCACCCAGGGCATGAGCTGTGTCTGAAAAACACAGGGAAAGCATTAGGAGACTCGATCTCCTCCTACTTGAATCCAACCCATCACTCAGTATATCTTGGGGGACTGGCCAGGAAATACCACGTCTAATGCTACATCTGTCCAACCATCCAAGTTCACATGACTGGGCTTTCATCTTGAGCTCCCTTCCTCTGCTCTGCTAAGTAATCAACCAGGGTTACTGAGGTTCTCCATCAACAATGAAGACAGGGAAGGGGTGTTGCATGACAAATTATGGCCTTTCTTTTTCCCTCCTGGATAACTAAGAGTTCTCTCCAATACATAATGGTTGAGTTCACTTGGAAGCACTAGGCAGAATGAATGCATTGACAGAAACTGATGGAGCAATGCCACACCTCCAAAAACAAAGTCCTTGCTCACGGCAACCTAAGCAAGGTCTGTCAGACCCTATGAAGATAAATGCTTCAAATTAGCCATTTGCTCTCCTGTGGCATTCATCCTTATGTTCTTAGTGAACTAGACACAGATGAAAGCCATGTTTGGCTGCCTATTCAACTTGTATATTTTGGAAAGGAAGCAAGTCTATCTATTACTATAGCAACTGGAAACCTATGATAGAATGTGATGCTAATGAAGTCAAGATCATAGCTTTATTTTGTGATGACACCAGCACACCTAACCTTGCTAACCAGCTAGCTCCTTTGTCACTGAAGATATTAGTCAAATGACGAAACAGGTGTATAAGGTCAATGACTGCAAATTACCTGTCAACAATTTCTCAAAGTGCAGGCTGTAGACCACCTGCATAAGAATTGTTGGGAGTTTATTTTAAAAAAGTAAAAGCCAGTTTCTGGCCCCATTCAATACAAAAATGGGAACTGATGGATACGTTCATTCAAGATTGAGAACCACCACCCTTCCAAGAGAGCTCCGTGCCAAGCCCCATGGATACTGGCCAGGCTTATCTTTATGGAGAAGCATTCTTGACACAATTTGCCAAGGAAACTGAGTAGTGAGCAAAACCACAGGGCTTATTTTTCAAGTCAAAAATTGACCAGAAAAGGTTGTAAAAATTCTCGTAAACATCGAAAAGTTCTCATCTTTCTTGACTTTTTTTTTTTTTTAAACAAAAGAGTAATACTCTTTAGCTGTTTACTTAAAAGTTTCTGAAGGATAATATTAAGCCGTCCTCTGTTCACTCCATTTCACAGCTTGTATTAAATTCTAAAAACTCTCTTCACCTTTAGGTAAAAGAAGTTAAATTGTTTGAACCTAAATGCCATGGCTTATTAGGGTAATAATTCAAATTTCAAGTCTGAAGTGACTACTCTTGGAATTGAAGAGGTGAGGCTGAGATCAATTATTCCACCCTCAGTGCTATTAGGCGGTAGTGCACCTGAATCACCCCGAAGAGATGATATTCTGTTCTATTCTGAAGTGGAAATATCTTGGGATGTACAGTGAAGTACTAAAGTAGGGCTTAAAGCAAAAATCCTTGATGAAAATGCTCCAAGAAGAAACAGATCATTAGGTCAAGAGTTTCTTAATTTTGTCAACTGCTCAGTGGCCCAAAGGCAGCTGTTTGAGAGAGGCTTACAAACAGCTTTCTTGTACCAATTGTTCTCATCCTCTAAAAGCTTTGGATAAAGCTCAATTAAATGGAAGAAAAGTGATTTGAAGACATTCTTATAGAGAAAGCAGCAAAATCCTGGAATGACTGAGTTAGGAACACTTTGTAATTATTCCCTGAAATAATTTAGATGAAGAAAAACAAATTCCCAAGAGTGTTTTGTTAATACATTATTTAAAAATCAACTATTTGCTCTATGTCAGGAAGTTAAGAATAAAAAAGTTTTTTGTTTGCAAGTGGTTCAAAATGTTTCAGTTCATAGAGTTTGGTCAGGTCATTATTTAAAAAGAATGAAACTTTAAGGAACAAGGCAAATGAGGTACCATCTCACCATCTCAGTCAGAGTGGCCACTATTAAAAAGTAAAAAAACAACAGATGCTGGTGAGGTTGCAGAGAAAAAGGAATACTTATACACTGTTGGTGGGAGTATAAATTAGTTCAACTGTTGTGGAAAGCAGTGTGGTGATGTCTAAGCTAAAAGCAGAACCACTATTTGACCCAGCAATCCCATTACTGGGTACATACCTAGAGGAATAGAAATCATTCTAGAATATTCTATTCCACATGAATATTCATTGTAGCACTATTCACAATAGTAAAGATATGCAGTCAACCTCAATGCCCACCAATGGTAGATTGGATAAAGAAAATGTGGTACACATACACCATGGAATACTATGTAGCCATAAAAAGTGAGTGATGTTATGTCTTTTGTGGGAACATGGATGGTGCTGGAGGTTATTATCCTCAGTAAACTAATGCAGGAACAGAAAATCACATACTTGATGTTCTCAGTTAAAAGTGGGAGCTAAATGATGAGAGCTTATGAGCACAAAGAAGGAAACAACAGACATGGGTCTACTTGAGGGTGAAAGGTGGGAGGAGGGAGAGGAGCAGAAAAAATAACTATTGGGCACTGGGCTTAATACCTGGATGATGAATAATCTGTACAACAAACCCCTGTGACATGAGTTTAACTATGTAACAAACCTTCAAGTGTACCCCTGAACTTAAAAGTTAAAAAAATAAGGAACATAAAGCTGCTTATGTAAATGTCTGAAAATCTTAATTTCTAAAAAAAATTGTAGGCATTTCCTTCATAAAACAGGTCCTCATGTGACAGGTAGCAAAACTCAGGCCTGAGAGGTCATTTTGCATCATATTTTACAGTAAGTTAGAGGGAGAGGAAAGCCAGATCTCTTGAATCACTACCCAAAACAGTAGCATGATTTGTGAATTATGAGCATGCACATAACTTCAAAATACAACACAAAAGGTCATAACCATGACTTAGGTTTTACCTCCTGGTTTTAAAATATCCATGAAGAATCAACATGATAGATGTAACATGACTTGGGTTTTTTTTTTTTCTATCTTTCTTTTTTCTTTTTTTTTTTTTTTTTGAGATGGAGTCTCACTGTGTTGCTCAGGCTGGGGTGCAGTGGCGCAACCTCGGCTCACTGCAACCCCCACCTCCTGGGTTCAAGCAATTCTCCTGCCTCAGCCTCCCAAGTGGAACTAGAGGCATGTGCTACCATGCTCCCCTAAATTTTTTTATTTTTAGTAGAGACGGGCTTTCACTGTGTTAGCCAGGATGGTCTCGATCTTCTGACCTCGTGATCTGCCTGCCTCGGCCTCCCAAGTGCTGGCATTATAGGCATCAGCCACTGTGCCCAGCCATGACTTGGGTTCTTAAAAGTCCAGTTGTAACACAAACACAATATACCATTTTATTTTTCATGTAAAAACAACATCTAGAAAAGAGATGTTCTAATGACAGAAAAAAAAAGGGAAGGTTGTGATCTAATTAGTAAGTTCAGGAGTCAGTGGAGGAAGAAAAAAATACTGCTAATCGAGACCAAAATAGCAGCTATTAGGTCTAAAGAGCAAAGTACTAAGCATGGCAGAGGTGCCTCGTGTATGAATAATACCTATTCATCATTCACCTGGGGCCATTGGCCTGCTGTGAGCAAGTAAATGACAGATGAACAGCAGACCTATGGTGCTACTTTACACACTGAATAAATTCTTTGTGAAGATTCCCACCACTGAGGTGCAGATTGCCTTTAAATAAGAATAGGGGCTTGGTATTGCCTCAAGCAGATAAGTGATCAAGACAGCATTAATAACTCAAGTAGGCAGGAGGACAATACAGATGAGGAGAGATCTCAGAGTTAGAAGGTGGATTTTTTTTTCTCTTTTACTATGGGTTCAACAGATGACAAATGCATTAATAAACTTAACACATGTTGCACTTGACTTCTATGCTATTTCTTTAGATATCTGTTTCCCTTCTCCATTCCTTGACTGTTAGAAATAGCAGAGCATGGCCGGGCGCGGTAGCTCAAGCCTATAATCCCAGCACTTTGGGAGGCCGAGACAGGCGGATCACGAGGTCAGGAGATCGAGACCATCCTGGCTAACACGGTGAAACCCCGTCTCTACTAAAAAAAAAAAAATAAAAAAAAAAAAAAAAAAAAAAAAAACTAGCCGGGCGAGGTGGCGGGCACCTGTAGTCCCAGCTACTCCGGAGGCTGAGGCAGGAGAATGGCGTAAAACCCGGGAGGCGGAGCTCGCAGTGAGCCGAGATCGCGCCACTGCACTCCAGCCTGGGCGACAGAGCAAGACTCCGTCTCAAAAAAAAAAAAAGAAAGAAATAGCAGAGCACGAGCAGCAATGTGGATGTAGAAATGGGAAGAGAACTTCCTGAAAGACAACAGTTCAGCTGCCAATCAGGAAGCACTGGAATGTGGAGCCATGTTTTTCAGAATCTGAACATAGTTAGGATTGCATCCCAACCCTTCGCCTTGAAGTTGCATACGGACCAATATGAAATGAGCCTTTCTGTCCTGCCTGCATGTGACAGCAATAATCCCTGGCCTAACGGGAACAACAGCCTGATGTAGGCCAGTTTCTCAGTGCATAGTGCCCACTGTGGTCCCCCTAGAACCTCACCACAGGGCCAGCCCACCATATGTGCATAATACTGAACATTCTTAGTGAACTCTGTTCACCCAAAATGTTGAGCAGCAAGCCTTGAACTTGTAAACAGGCACTCTAGTAGCTAAGATAAAAAAGAATGTCCAGGTCAAACAGAACGACGATCCAGTCTCTATCTCCTACATGCCACAACATGCCCACCACGCTCCAGAAGACAGCAGGATTAAACCCATAAGTCTCATGCCCTTGTTTTGTTTCCTTTCGGCAACTGCCACTATCTAAATCCTCTGCTGTATCATTTTTCCTCTTCTGTATTTTCATTTTCTTAATTCTCTCACCCTCCATTCACCTGACTCAGCCTTTTGCCCATTCCAAACCTCCTGCTGGAATGCCTGCTCCGTGATCAATAATGCTCCATCCTCCATCATCAACACCACACTGTTTTTTTTTTTTTTTTCCTTTGAGACGGAGGCTTGCTCTGTCACCCAGGCTGGAGTGCAGTGGCGTGATCTCAGCTCACTGCAACCTCTGCCTCCTGGGTTCAAGCAATTCTCATGCCTTGGCTTCCCGAGTAGCTGGGACTACAGACGCCCACCACCACACCTGGCTAATTTTTGTATTTTTAGTAGGGATGGGGTTTTGCCATTTTGGCCAGGGTGGTCTTGAACTCCTGGCCTCATGTGATCCATCTGCCTCGGCCTCTCAAAAGTTCTGGGATTACAGTCATGACCCATTGCACCCAGCCATCCGTCCCAAAGGTCTCCCTGAGCACCACTTCTCACTCTGAGCCTGAACAAATGAAACTCAGCTCCTCCCAAAGGACCCTGCTTCCCTTGGGGACTTCCCAATCACAGGATACTCATTCTCTCACCAAATAACTCAGGCTCACAAGGTGGGGCCTATGTTCTTCTCCTGCTCAGCAGTGGTTTCAGATCATTATTCTTCCACAAACTGTTAACTCTAAGATTTACACACCTGGCAACATCACCCTCCACTCCCTTCCTCTTTGATGTTTGTGGACTCTGAGCTATTATTCCTTTATTGAAATCTGTCTTCTCTTCATTGCTGCTCCTAGTGATTTGAACATTCATATTGATACGGTTTTGTGTTCCCCAAAAAGATATGTGGAATTCCTAACCCCTGTACCTGTGAATATGACCTTATCAGATATAATGAAGTTGAGATGGAGGCCTTCTTCCAAGATGATTGATGTACTTTATATGAAGAACAAAATGCTATGCACAGGCAAAGACATACACAGAGAAAAAAGCCACGTAAAGATGGAGACAGAGATTGGGGTTATGCTTCCACAAACCAAAGAATGCCTAAAGCTACCAGAAAATGGAATGGGCAAGGAAGTATCCTGCTCTAGAGACTTTGGAAGGAGCATGGTCCTGATAACACCCTGATTTCCAATTCTAGCCTCCAGAACTGCAAGAGAATAATTTGTTGTTTTAAGCCATCTAGATTGCGGTAATTTATTACAGTAGACCTACTAATGAATGAATATTCCATCTTACTACTCCTCAGTTATTTGGCACACTCCACGTCAGTCACACCCTCTGATAGTCATACACCTAGGAGTTGTTTCCATGAAATTCCTCTACTCTGAGACCTCTGATTGAGACAGGCCACTGTCTAACCATCTACTCATCTTCCAACTTGCTTGCTCACTCATTAAACTACTCTCCCTACTATTTATATCCCTTTATACATCTTCACTCCTATCTTTGGTTCTTTCCTCATTCAGCTTGAATTCCAAGACTCCATGGTCCAATCTCCTAAACTCTTTTACCCCTTTGTTGTTTATCATACTTGCCTGGCAACAGTTTGATTCTGGCTGAATTTAACTATGCACTTTCTTCATGCCTGTGCTGGGACTGCTGCAGAGAGTGACACCATCTAGAAAACAGGTAGCACTAAAAATTCATGGTCACCATCCTCAAGTGGTCTTCAACCCTATGCTCTCACACTATTGGGCAATGTCATTACTCTTCTCTAGGCAGCTCACTCCAAAACTTTCTGCACAAAAACCTACAGATTCACCCTCATCCTTGACATTTTCCTTCTTCTTCAGTGGAATATGAGTTCCTCATTTATTTGAAAGTCAGTTGCTTGTCTATGTTCTTAATGCCAGGCCTTTCCACCATATCAGCAATTTTGCACACTAACCACCTCTCCCCTCTCCTGTATCTCCTCTCTCTTCTTTTCTACATATATCCTCCCCTCAGCATTTAAACATTCTGAAGCCTTTCCTATTACAAAAATCCATCCATTCTAAGACTCTGTCCTGCTATCATTCTCTTTCAGAGACTCCTCACTGGTTGTCTTTATTTTCTTACTTTCTTCTTACTCCTCAAGTTCTCTAAATCGGCTTCTGTCCTCACCACATGCCATTGAAAGAGCTCCCTCCAAAGTTTCCACTGGCCTCCATGTTACTATATCTAATGGACATGCCATCTTCTCCGAGTGGCATTCTATCCTATGACTATATTCCTTCTTGACACTCTTCTCTTGATTTCTGTGACTTCTGTGATACACATACCTATTTCTTTTCTGATCTCTCGGGATGTTCCTTCTCATCGTTTCTCTTTCTCCATTCATTTTTAATTATTGGCATTTCCCAGACCCTCCTCTCTTTTTAATACACATTTTCTGTATTCACTCTCATAGTGTGATTTACTAACTCCTTTACTAAGGAGTTACTTAAGCCAGTAACTCCTGAACATTACTTCCATGTAATGTTTTGAACTCTTTTGAACTCTTAAGCCATATATACAGATGCCTACCAAAATTTTCTGTTGGATGTCTTATAGGCTTTTTGAATTCCACATGTGAATAAATTCCATCACTTCCTCCTGGTCTTCCTTTATCCCTCCCCAGTATATGCCCCATTTCACTCAATGATATGCCAGCCAGTTACAGGCAGCTAAAACCTGTAACTCTAGCATCATACTTGACTCCTCCAACCTTGATCCCTTTGCCACCCCATGAATTCTGTTATCCATACCTGAATTCAATATAATCCAAGCCTATTCATCTCCTGTTCACATGAGGAATCTATACAATGATTACAAGTCTACGTTTTCCTTCAGCAATAAGTCCCTATACATGTTCAGCTCCCATCCTTACTACTTCAAAATCTGTGTCCTTATCACCTATCTTTTCTTTTGTATATGCCAAAGCCATACACAATTTAATTCCCTCTCTAATAGTGCCCATCTATTAGAGAAGGAATTAAATTGAGTAGAGCTTTGGCATAAGCAAAAGAAAGTTCTATCTTATGCATATGCCTAACGTTCTATCTTTTGGAATCTTCTCTCTCCTTTTCCAGGACCCTTTTCCTCTCTCCATAGAAACATGCTTGTGTCTCTTAAGAAAACTTTTTCTCTACAACTTTAAAACTTTTTCTTTATAAAACTTCAGTTCTACTTCAACCACCATTTTTTTTCTCTTCTTCATTTAAATGCTCAACTTCTTTTAAAGAGCAATGAATACTCGCTGATGAGGTTCTGGTTCAGGTAACGGTGGAACTACTTATCGAAAAATAATCCTCCTGCTAATAACAATTATACATTCTGGATAAATATTTAAACAAATGACTGAAGCCACCAGGGAGCAATCTAGAACTGAAAGGAATGTTAGTTTTTAAAGATGAGAAGCGAATCAGGTGCTATACACATTTAATTAAATTTTCTTCTAAGGGTACTCTCCTGTTCATAGGATCCATGGGGATATGGGGATTAGATGTCAAGAAAAAGGCTTCTAGGAAGTAAGAGACCTGAGTCTGGGGCTACCAGAATGTCTGGAAATGGAAGAGGAGAAATGCTAGAAAGGAGGAAACCACCACAGATGAATAAAACCCAAGATCAGTATACAAATTCCCCTCAATTTGTTTGCCAACTCATAAGCTATATAAGACAGCATTGCTAGAAAGCAACAGCTAAAATGCTTAAAATAAGCAAAAGTTTCCATAGTTACTTATTTCTGGAATGTCAAAATTTGGTTTTCAAGTCTGGCTATTTAGAGGGGTTTAGGAAATACTGCAGGCTTTTCATTAAAACTCCAAAAGACTACATCTGGAGACCAGGAACAGTACCTTAGAACTAAGGGCAAAACTAAAATGGAGCAAGCTGGCACCAGATGAAAGAGACTCACTAGTCATTTAACCGCCTGCTACAACAAAATACAATATTCCTCAGGGGGCAGACAACAGAAACCAGAATAACTATAAAATATTATCTACAATGTTCAGTATAAAATTTAAAAATACTAAATATTAAAAGAAATAGGAAAATGTGTCTTATAACCAAGAGCAAAATCAGTCATTAGAAGCAGACCTACAGACATTCAAGATGTTGAATTGGTAGTCAAGGATCTAAATAATGATTATAAATTTATTAATGAATTTACCAAAAAAATAGGAATAATGGGAGAAGTGAGATATAATGGAAGGGGAGAAAGATTAATGGAGGAGAGAGAAGAACCTTAGAAAATAAACAAAAACCTTAGAAAGAAACAAATGGAAACTTTAGAATTTAAAAATAAAACCTGAAATAAATTCATTGGAGGAGGTAGTTACTAGCACATGTACATTAAAAAAATGAATAAATATAAAATAGGTCAATGCAAAGTATTCAGGCAGATGCATAGATAAAAAAAATAGTTGAAGAAAAATGGATAGAGTCATAGTGACCTGTGGAACAATATAAAACAATCTAACACATAAATAGTTGAGTCCCAGGAGAGAGTAAATATGGCAGATAAAATATTTTAAGAAATAATGTCCCCCAAATTCTATACTTAATGAAAACAACCAAAAGATCCATAAAGCTCAGCTCATCAAAATCCAGGCAAAATAAATTTAAAGAAAACTACCCTCAAACGCATCATTCAAATTGCTAGAAACCTGACTGGGCATGGTGGCTCACGCCTGTAGTCCCAGAACTTTTGAAGACTGAGGTGGGAGGATCACCCAAGGTCAGGAGTTCGAGACCAGCCTGGCCAATATGGTGAAATCCTGTCTACAAAAATACAAAAATTAGCCAGGTGTGGTAGCTTGTGCCTGTAATCCCAGCTACTCAGGAGACTCAGGCAGGAGAATTGCTTGAACCTGGGAGGTGGAGGCTGCAGGGAGCTGAGATGGCACCATTGCACTCCAGCCTGGGTGACGAGAGTGAAACTCCATCTCAAACAACAACAACAACAACAAATACCAAATTGCTAGAAATCAAAGATAAAGAAAAAAAATGTTAAAACTTTCCAGAAGAAAAGGTTTGTTACATACAGAAGAATGATGATAAAAATGAGAGCTAACTTTACATCATAAACAATGGAGGCAAAAGGGCAATAAGATGCCATCTTCAAAGTGCTGCAAGAAGAAGAAAAAAAACTAAATAGTGATTTTATATCCAGAGAAAAATCCTTCAAAAACGGACAAAATAAAGACATTCTCAGTGGGAAAAAAAGCTTGGATAGTTTGTCTCCGGCAGACCTGAAGTATAAGAAACACTAAGGAATATCCTTAAGGCTGAAGGAAAATGCTACCAGATAGAAATCTGGATCTAGAGGACAGAAGAAAAGAGCACTGAAAATGGCAAATACATTAATATTATAAAAGGTTATTCTTCCCTTTTATTAATTTCTTTAAAAGACTATTGACATTTTGAAACAAAAATAAAAATGTGTTACACATTTTATAATCGGTAGAAATAAAATCCCTGACAATAATAGCACAAAAGATATAAGGGAATTTGTATAAATACGAATGCAAGGAAAACTGTGATAAGTTAACGATTTATATTTTAATTGCTAAAAAAAAAAAAAAAGAGAGAGAGAGAAAAAAAGTATTCAAGGCCAGGCCTGGTGGCTCACTCCTGTAATCCCAGCACTTTGGGAGACTGAGGCGGGTGGATCACCTGAGGTCAAGTGTTTGAGACCAGCCTGACCAACATGGCAAAACCCCATCTCTACTAAATATACAAAAAATTAGCTGGGCCTGGTGGCAGGTGCCTGTAATCCCAGCTACTTGGGAGGCTGAGGCAGGAAAATTGCTTGACCCCAGGAGGCAGAGGTTGCAGTGAGCTGAGATTGCATCATTGCACTCCAGCCTGGATGAGAGAGCAAGACTCCGTCTCCAAATAAATAAATATATAAATAAAGTATTCAAAAATAATACTGAGAGGTAGAGCTAAAAAGCCAACAGAGAAGATAAAATGACATAACTTTATTTTCTTTAAAGGCAAACAAGAAGAAGAAGAACAAAATCCAGAGGAGACAAAAGAATAGCAAGAAGGTAAACTAAAACCCAAGTATCTAATCACTACAATAAATGTAAATGAATAAAACACTCCAATTAAACATGAGAGATTGTAAAATGGGGTAGGAAAACAGTACTTACCTATATGTTGTTTATAAGGAATACATCTTAAATGTAAAGATATAAATACAAAAGGTAAAAACAAATGAAAAAGATGTACCATATAAACAGTAAGCTTAAGAAAGCTTATGGCTTACTAATATCAGTCAAAGTATATTGTAAGACCAAGGACAAATAGGACAATTTGTTAATGACAAAAGGATCAATTCATCAAGAAAAACAAAAATTCTGAATACACATGCAACTAATAATAGAAATAGAAAATACATGAAACAAAAGTGACAGAACTAAAGAGAGACAAATCCTCAATCATAGTTTTTAACACCTTTCTCTCAATAATTGATAAAACAAGTAGATACGTGTCAGTAAGGACACAGAAGATTTGAACACCACTGCTGACCATCTTGACATCCATAAAACCTACATCCAACAACTACAGGACACACCATGTTTTCAAGACACCGGAAACATTCACCAACACAGACCATATGCTGGGCCATAAAATAAGTCTCCATAAACTGGAAAAGATTGGAGTGATACACAGAATGTTCTCTGAGCACATCAGAATTAAAATAAAAATTAGTAACAATTAAAATGGATATCTCACTGATTCATTGTTTAAAACATCCACTCACTGATGAACACTTTTTATCTAACTCCCTCTGACTCTCCTTAATACGTTACTTTTAAAGTCATAAATATCCTCCTGATCCTTACATCTAGGCTTTCGAAAACTGAATTAGTTAATTCAGTACATGGGCAACTTAACTAAGCCAATCAACATTTTCTGAGGACCTAATATGTGTATGACCCTGTGCTGATACTAAAAGCTACTGCTTAAATATAGCACTTCTGATGTGTTAGGAACTGCTGTAAAGCGTATTACAATTTTGAACCTGTGTCATTGAATTTTCATAATAATCCTATGAGATAGGTATAGTTTGAAGGATGAAGAAACTGAGGCAGAGAGAGGTAAAGTCATTCGCCCATGGTCACACAGCTAAGTGTTGGAGCTAGAATTACCAGTCCAGGTAGTCTGACTCCAGGGTCAAGTTTATTAAGCACTGTGCTATACACAGCTATACAAAGTCCTTGATTTCAGTGCTCAGAGACTGGTGGAAAGGCAGAAGAAAAGTCAGATAAACTATCACAAATTAATGCAGTAGATGTTTTACACTCCTCCTCCCCAGTCTTACTGTGTCTGGGTACCTCTATCCCAATACAGAGGCACATAGTAATCTGCCTTAGATCCCCCTTTAGAAACTTACTTTGAAGAAAATATATGATAGTCTCATTTATATTGTAAAATATTAGCTGTAAAAAAATTTAACACTGCTTTATGGCACACTCACAGCATTTGCATTTTACTAGTTCCTGTTTGATTTAAGCAAAATACATATTTCTAACTTAGGAATGCCAGACAGTCATAGGACAGATGTAGAAAAGTTGTGGGAGGGGTATGGAGATGTGCCCAGGCATTTTTGAAGTCTAATTACATGGAGTAATATGCCTTCTTTACCCTTATGTAAGTTGGATCCATGATACTCTTTATTTCTGAATATTACAGAAATTAGACAGTGATTCAGGTTTGGAATGAACAATCTTCATTAAGTCACTTAACTCAGTTTAAATTCTTATACCTTTCTTCTTTGTAAATGAGGGCAGTGTTTGCTTTGTAGAGTCATACAGAGTAAGTGAAAGCAGTAAGCACCCACAGCATTACTTGGGACATAGCGCATGATGTCTGATAAATGTTTAAAAAAAGTCAAAATCTCAGCTTATACATCTCTTCATATTACATGACAAGGGAGTTTTTAAAAAAACTAAGTTTTATAATAGCTTGGTCTTTCATAAGATCTCAGGTCCATAGAGAATACTATGTACAAACATACATCAGAAGTTCAAAGAGGGGTGTACAACCTTAGGATGAGCCTGTCTCTGCAAATTTTCACAGACTTAATTTTTTAGGAGGAAACAGTAATCTCTTTCTCAGCTAAAGAATCTAAAAATAATAGAAAGTAAGTTATTTTTAGCCAAAGATGCAATCTTAATTTATGTCATCTACATAATGATGTTTGCACAACAGCTGATGTTTAATCCTGGGTCTTGAGAGCCTGCGTCACTCTCAGAAACAATAGTAGACTATTCCCCCTTCATTCTCCAAACAGGAGATGAAAACAATAAAATGAACATTTCCACTGGATTTCAAAATTGTATTTTTCAGTTTGAACAAGCCATGATCAGTAAGACCAGAAATTACTGATCAGTAAGATCAGTAATTCCTCAAAAAAGAGGTGGGACTTCACTGTTAAATACCTAGAGCCCCAAGACGCTAGACATGCCACTGGCTTTTTAAAGGGCACGAAGGTAAATTGTTTTACTCCACCTACTTTTGTTTCTTCTTCTTTAAAATCAATGAAACAAAACTTGGTCTGTTGAAACTATTTTCTTTTTTCTCTCTCTTTTTTTTTTTTTTTTTTTTCGAGACAGAGTCTCACTCTATTGCCCAGGCTGGAGTGCAGTGGCGCGATCTCAGCTCACTGCAACCTCTGCCTCCTGGGTTCACACTATTCTCCTGCCTCAGCCTCCCGAGTAGCTGGGACTACAGGTGCCCGCCACTGCACCCAGCTAATTTTTCATATTTTTAGTAGAGGCTGGGTTTCACCGTGTTAGCCAGGATGGTCTCGATTTCCTGACCTCATGATCTGCCTGCCTCGGCCTCCCAAAGTGGTGATTACAGGCGTGAGCCACCGTGCCTGGCCTGAAACTTATTTTAAACAAAAAATAGTTCCCATATTCCTCCCATTTCTTAATGATGATCTACTATTAAGAAAGGTGAAAGTTGGGATTTGGAAGGGTATTGGGGTTCTGCGTATATCTAACAAGGCCGTAGTAGTTAAATAATTGTCATCATTGAAGATTACTGGGAGATAAGTGTTATGATATTTTTTTGTATCCCTTTGCATGAGAATTTGACCTTCAGTTAACTCTCCAGTTTTGTTCCCATGGTCACCTGATACAACTTGTATGTAAATTATGTTACCAGGGTATATTGCTTGTGGTGAAAATGATCCCTGATTGATAGCCTGCATGTGGATTGGGAAGACTATCAATACATATTTTAGAAAGGCATATCCTTGGAGTGCAGTGACTCTTGTAGCTGGGGCTGCCTTTGTGGAGTCCTCAAAAGCTGTGCCCATGGGATTATGGCAGATATGTTGGCTCCAACGATCTGTGAGGCTTTTAAGCCATGGTAACTCTCACACATACTTGATGTGGACCCTCTCATCTCTTTGCACCTGAGCTGTCATCTGGGGATTAGAAATCCAGAAGCCAGCCCCTGAATTGCTATAGGGGTTTCTGCCGAAATGCAGTGCTTGACACATCTCAGCTCTCAAGCCATGGTTCCTGTCCTATGTCCTTCTGAGAAGACTGATGCCAAGTGGTCTATGAGTGTCTTATGAGTATGGATGTAAAGTTGAACCAAAGACCCTCCCCACCCCCTCAAGTGGACACTGCAGATACAGAATAGATGAGATATAATGTGAAGGACCAGAGGGAAAGTATTAAATTTCTAGTGCCTAGGAACACATTTTCTATTGAATAAAAAGGAAAGGAAACAAACATTTGCTATGATAAAATGAACAAGAAACATTTCCTCTCTCTTTTTTCTGGGTCTCCGGTTATAGCCCCTAGACTTTTTTTTTTTTTTTAAACAAAACAAGATAGCTTTAAATTCCTGAACCTTTGCTTGTTTGAAAGGGAGCTGAATAATAGTGCTTCCATCAATTAATAGCAGTCTCAGGAGACCTTCAAGGAAGGGTGGACCATGACATACAGGAATCAAAGTCCTGGGAGAGTTCCCTAGTGCTAAATAGTCTTCATGTCTACAGCAAGTGTTAATGATCTTATACTCGTGCTCCTTATTCTTCTATCCTCTCACTCCTTTGCTTCCATATGATCTCCTTTTCTCAGGGTCAAACACTAAGAATAGTTTTTGAGCCCTTTATCTCTTTTTTCTCTGAAGTCTTTCTTCTCCATAGAATTCATCTCAATTTTCTCTGAGTCTCGACCAGCTTAAAATACCCTTGCCTAGAAATGCCCAAGGTCACCAGTAGGCTCTGTAGCCAGCTGAGAAGAATGGTGTTTGATGTCTGTGCCTCATGCCCAGTGCCAAGCTCGGAAACATACCTCCTCACCTCACTGCATGATTCACATTAGGATCCAAGAAACCTAAGAATGGCACAGCTCGTTGAGAAATTTGTCGGTAGAGAATTAGGGCAACTATTCAGTAATGAGGGAGAAGACAGCCAGCCAAAAGAGAGGCTTGCATAGTTGCAAATGACTGCAGGAAAGAATGAAGCTCTCGGAACCTGGGTTCATCTAGCAGGCTGCTCCCAGGAATAGTGACAAGAAATTCTGAGTATCTGCTCTGTCCTTACCGTGAATTTGATCCTGTTTCTCTGTGAGAACCCTGATGGTACACTTCCCTCATACTACGTATAAAACAGGCACACTCGTGCAAGGCTGGTGGGTATGCCAACTGTAAACAATTTGTATATCATTTTGGGAAAGCAGTTTAACAGTGTTCATGCTTCCGACACCATTAATTCTACTCCTGGATATTTACTCCCGAAAGCCAAAATAAACCAAAAAACCATATGCATATTACTTTTTGACCATTCATGAAGACCATATAGCAATATGGAACTGGCTGAAATATTAAAGAAAAAAACCCAAAACACAGAATGTCTGAATAACCAGTATGAGTACAACTTTGAAAACTGGCAGGTATACGTGGACAAAGGCTAGAATGTAAAACAAATGAAAATAGTTGCGACAAAGTGGTAAAAATATGGATGACACATATCTCTTTTTAAAATTCTTCAGGCTTGTTTGAAATTTAGAATGACATATTAAAATAAGAACAATCACTTAGTTAAGCAGACGTTAGGAAAGACACTTCCTCATCCCCAATTCATCTATGAGTGTATGACTTACCATTTCTATGGCCTGAGGGATACAAAGCATTCTCAGATTACAACACACAGTTGTTTCTAATCCAGCTTGGGTAAAACAGCGATAAATCCAGAGCCATATTTATAGAATTATCTAATTTGATAATTAAATGATTTTGTAATTCCAAGACTTTCATTCCAAACTCAAGATTTTGTAAGTTCAGGGGCTGATCCGTAATCTTTCTGTCTTTTACACAAAATCAGACCTTGCAAGTCAAAAGGGATAACAACTTTATACTTAGCATTATTATCAACTCTAGCTATTAAGTACACTGTATTAGTTCAGTACTATGTGCTATATATATTTTATTATTTCTCTTTATTTTCACAGTCCCCCTGAAAGATAATTAGTTTTCCTTAAAGAACAAGAAACTAAGTCCCAGTTTAAATATCTTGTGCAATATGAAATCATAATAACCAATGGTTTTATCAAGCTTACAATGCACTAGGCAATTTACTAACCCATTTGATCATGCGAGCAATCTTATAAGGTAGTTACTATTAAATTCCCATTAAGCAGATGAGGAAACTCAGCTCAGAGAAGTGAGGTACCTTGTCCAAGGTCCTGGTTTAGCCAGCAAGTGGTAGAGACACGATTCCAACTCTCACAGTCTGGCTCAGAGCCTGTGCCCTAAAGTGGGGTCCCCAACCCCCGGGGTCACAGACCCAGTTTGTGGCCTGTTAGGAACCTGTGCTGCTGCACAGCAGGAGGTGAGTAAGTATTACTGCCTGAGCTCTGCCTCGTGTCAGATCAGTGGCAGCATTAGATTCTCATAGGAGCATGAACCTTAATGTGAACTGTGCAAGCGAGGGATCTAGGTTGCATGCTCCTTATGAGAATCTAATGCCTGATGATCTGAGGTGGAACAGTTTCATCCTGAAACCATCTCCTACCATCCGTGTTAAAACTGTCTTCCATAAAACTGGATCCTGGTGCCAAAAAAGGATAGGAACTGCTGCCCTAAAGCACTGCCCTATACCCTACTCGAAGGATGACTAGAAAAGGATACCACTTGTTTTCTAATTTAGGTCAATACACTTCCCATTGGATTGTCCTGCATCTCATTTGGCAGATGAGAAAATTGCAAACATGAGTGACTGACTTGATTTGTTCATGGTCACATGAGTAGCTCATGGTTGAGAATTAACTTCTTGACTTCTAATCTAATGAACTTCCTGTTATCCCAGACTGCTGGGAATGAAAAAAAAAAAAAACCTAGCTAAGAACAAAAGCAAATGAGAAAAGGCCTTAGGAAAATCAAGTCAAAGATCTTTAAAAAGATAAAAATCTTCCTTGTCTCTCTTCCATCCCATATATTTTAATGGGACTCTGGCTCTCGTCCATCCTCGTGGATCAGTGACCTACATGGGGGAGGGAGAAGCAGTGATGTACAGAAGGGGCTTCTGGGGGACGTGGCCATCACCCTGGATATCTGGTGTTCCAGGTTTTAGCCAAACTCTCTGTGCATGTCTGTGTTGTATATGTTTATGTGGAAAATGGCATGCCAAAAGGTGGGTCTTTTGGAAAATGTTACCAATTTCTGATTTTTTTTTTTTTTAAGAAAGGTTCTATGAGAAAACCTGAGCTTAGAGGGTGTGATGGTGGGTTTTATGTCAACTTAGCTAGGCCATTGTGCCATTATTCAGTCAAATGACACTATAGGTTTTGATGTGAAGGTATTTTGTAGATGTAATTAACATCTACAGTCAATTAACTTTAAAAAAAGGCTATTAGCCTTGATAACTTCGGTATGCCTCATCCGATCAGATGAAGGCCTTCAGAACAACTGAGATGTCTTGGAAAAGAAGAAACTCTACCTCAAGGCTACAGCATTAACTCCTGCCTGAGTTTCCAGCCTACTGATGCTAACTACAGATTTCAGTCTCACTAGCCCCTACAACTGCATGGGCTAATTTCTTAAAAGAAATCTGTATACACTTATCTGCTTACCTACCTACCCACTCATGCACTCACCCATCCACCCATCTGCCCATCATCCATCCATCCATCCATCTATCCATCCATCCATCCATCCATCCAGTTGACTTTGTTTCTCTAGAGAACCCTGATGGATATAGAGGTTTTCCCAGGATGGAAAAGCACTGCAAGAATGCTGAGCACATAGATCCACTTGACACACAGATCCTGAAAAGCAGAAACAGCCTGACAACGGAGAAAGAAAAGTTCTGCTGAAGAGACACAGCATTATTGCCACCATGCAGGCAGAGACCAGTGCAAATATTACTCTCTGCCCTCGTGTCACAGTGGGCAGACAGTTACAACAATCTCAGCGCAGTCAGAAGTGAAAGGGGTGTGCTCACTGTGAAACATAGGTTCAGGCATCTGTGAGTCTCTGTAGCAATAAAATGACAGCAGGGAGTAAAGAACACGCACTCAGATTTCTAGGAATTAACAGCAACAGAAAGGCGTTCTGGGAGTGTTAAGAGGACCTCCTCGGTCAGCGCTGACAGTGAGCTCAAAGCCTCCCCAGGGTCCTGGACAACACTGACAGGCAAAGCACTTCCAATTCTTCATAGTGCTCTGGGTTCCTACGTCAACAATTCCTAGGCTTGTGGAGAGTTATGGTTTAAACCAGATCTGCTTCCTGTTTTAAAAATAAATGTGTCCTTTCAAACGTCGTCCTCATCACCATCTCCCAGCTTTATCTCCCCTAAATGACTATGTCAGACGCCAAGTTGGAGGAAGGTGCAGGGTGGACAACCATTCTCACCTTGGCTTCTGAAGTGGGTTCCAAGAAGCACAGGCGATTCCCAAGTCCCTCGGCTGCCAGGCAGAACTTTCTCTGTTCCTTATGAATGGTGGCGATGCACTGGAGTACCACTTCATCCTCCTGCCGTGAGAAGAGAGACCCAAACATGAGTATGGGAAACTGCTGAGCCAGGCCCCGAGTCACCTTCCTGTATCTGAGTCAGGTAAGCCACCAATTCCTGACAGCCACGTGCTTTTGGTTTTTATTTTTAAACCTGATTATGGAAGGAGATTTTTTATTCACAGGACATCACTGAGCATCTACCATGAGTCAGAACTCTACTTAATCCTGGGGTGAGGTCAGTGGGGGCAAGTGCACACACAGCCCAGGCCTCACTTCTGAGAGCTGTGCAAAGCATATGGTCTAGGTGAGCTGATGATTTCAACACTTGGGCAAATATGAAAGCAAATTTATATAATGTCTCCAAATATAGAATAAAACAATAAGACATGATTGAGGGGAACAGAGAATGCAGACATCGAGCAAGGTGGGATGAGTGGAGGGAAAGTGTTGGGGTTTCAGGTTGTGGAAGAGGCAAAGTATGTTCTGTTGGAGGAAGGGAGAGTATGTGGTGGGCCACATATTTGCCAGGAAGATGTGGAGAGTGAAGGAGGTGGGTTTTAGACTCACAGAAAAGGACGACTAAAGAAGCCTTGGAGATCAGGTAGAAGGAGAAAGAATTGAAGGTCGATTAGAAGAACTGCTCTGATTTCCCAAAGAGTAGACCTCTCTCCTAAATATCAATCTCAAAAGCAGCCCTCCTAAAATTTCAGAGGCCCTGGAAAAGAGGCAGCCCTCCATCTATACTGATACGTTCACTTCTTGCACAATCCTCCCTGACGTGGAGAGGAAAACAGTTTCCTTACCAATTCTTCCATTCCTGCCCCTCCTATCTGTCAGGCCATGCTCCCTAGTCATCACCACATGGCTTTGGACTTCAAGCAGAGCAGCAAACAGATTTCCAGGTGTGGTTAAGTTACGGAAGTGAGCTGGGGGAGCCAGCTGGAGCGTCCCTCCTTCTGAGCATCTGGCTATCCATTGCCCCATTTCACCTCCATGTCCCTCCGTCTCAGAGACTGTCTTGCTGGAAAGTGCCACCAGAGTGTTGGAAAGGCAGATTAAGTAGAAGTCATTTTTCTTAAACTGTGTCTAGAATGTGCCTATGAAATGAAAAAATAAAATGGTCCTACCTGGTAAGAGTGTGAAGCAATCCACTATTAACAGACCCCTACAAAGATGTCTGGTTGTGCCCAGAGATAGGTGAGGGGCTACAGGGGAATGTAAGAAGCCACAAACTATAGATGTATGAAAAGAAGACTGGGAAAATATAGCTCCACAGTTTTACTAGCACTGAAATGTCACTGTTCATTATCTATGTGAGTCAGAAACAAATCTGGGAATCTTTGCTTATAGTAAAATATGAACTCATGGTCTTCATTTTCTTTGAGACTGAAGAAAACTCCAGAATATCACCGCTTTAAAAGTGGGGGTTTAGTGAAATCTCTGAAGAGAATGAAATTTTTCCCCAGGTGATGCGTGCCCCTAGATTCCACATCAATCAGGGGCGTTAGGATCCTCCTAATGGCATTGGCGGGTGGGACAAGGGCGGGTGGTGAGGTGCTCTTAGTTGCCAAAATGACGGAGACGTGCTGCTTATGTTGGAAAGCAGGGGCCATGGGAGTTAAGTCATCAGCAATGCAAGAGGCAGCACTCAAAACTTAACTTTCACACCTAAACCAAGAATACCCCCTATTGAGAAATAGTTATATATCTCCCCCACCCACAGTTAACCAGTAAAAAGAAAGAAACAAAACTTAAAACTCCCCCAAAAACTACAGCAACAACAAAACTCTGGCATTTAGAAATCATAGAAGTATAATTATTATTTTTTTTTTTATGAAGGCATGAAAGTTGACAGTTTTCCCATCAATGTGCGCCTCTGAGGTTCTCTTTTCAAGATCTCAATTCCCTTTCCCTTTCTATCCCCCAGGTGCCCAAACCACCAAGGCTTTGACCTTGCACTAGCTGCCTTGGGGTCTCACTATTTGTCTTCTGAAATTTCCCCATCCCATAAGTCACATCCCAAGCTGCCAAGAAACTAATGCAATAACCTTCCCTGATTTAATTAATAGCCATTTGTAGAACAGCAGCCCTGCACCCATGTGTTCCTAGGTTGGGGTTCTGGTGACACACAGATGGGTATGGGACTCTGGGCCAAACTGATACTTCTCCAAAGGATTTCTACTCTTTCCCACATTCTGTCTGGAACCTTCTGCTCAACCATGCTGACCTGGCTGCAGACACCACCTGGAGTGGCAGCCTGCAGCACCTGCCTTTGCTCCATATAGCAGCAATTATTTCCATAAACCTTCAATAGACAGACATCTGGAGCCTTTGAGTGCCTGACACTGAAATCTTTGCACTGAATTCCGTTTGGGATTATGAGATGAGTTCATTAATTCAACCCATCTGATTACTCCTCTTGCTCCTGAGTGAAATACAGAACACAAGCTCTCATATTAGAACCCAAGCCTTTCTTCATCCCTGTACTGGTTTGCACTTTCTCCCCTAGAATTATCCTCCCTCTTTTTTTTCTCACTTTGCTTTAAATCAGATCTGGGCATTGCTGAAGGATGTCATTTCCAAGGAAGCCCCCTTACCCAAAGGCTGCAAATTCTTCCACATTTTCTATCTCCTTTCCCCAGAAGCCTGCCTCCTTCTCACATGTCCCAATGCCAAATTTGGACCTTACTATTCTTCCCATGTACAAAACTCTTCAGTTTTGAAGTATGTGATAGCCACTTTCCACATCATTTCCCATCATTTATCTGACAATCAGAAACTCTGAAAAATTTTGTGTTAATTCAATATACATTTATTTTTTATTTATTCATCTTGCAATGACAGGTGGGATACTATGAGACACACAGGTCTTATAAGACAAGACCCATTAATACCGTAATAACGGAATTGTGGGCTGGAAGGCCATCCCAAGTAACTTTAGGGTTTATGCAGACATCTGTTCAAAGTGAACACCTGGACCTAATGATTTCTACTCTGTTGTAGTAACACACTATGATGAACCTTCCATGCCATAACCTAGAATAATCCCGCTTCTAAAATCCAAAACTGGACTATCCAATGGTACAGACCCATTTTCTCTCTTGCTGTCATATTCCTTACTTTTTACTAGATTTGCTCTACTTTATCAAGACTTCCAGTTCCTAGAAAAGTTCTCATCTCCATTATTTCCTCTTTCTCAAGGAGAACTGTTGATTTTTTTTTTTTTTTGGATAGAGAAAATAACACAACTCCGGGGTTTTGTGCTGCTATAAATTTATGATTTCCTGGTAACTTCTTTTCAGCTTGTTTCAACTCTGTCTCACTGGAACAAGACCACAAAATGTTCCCTTTTTTTGTAGGCCTCACAGCAGATTCAACTCTGTCAATATAAAATAACCATACCTCCCATCTTTAAGAGAAAGAGAAACAAAATAAAGAGAAGAAAGTACTAAGTGAGAGAGTGCAATAATAAGTAATGGTGGTGGGGACTGGGGGGACACTAAGACCTTTCAAACCCAGCCTCTGTCTTATAGAATATGATTCTCTAGTTGCCAGGAAATAATATCTTTAAGATCACATAAAGGCTTCCTGCTTTATACCAAATAAGCCAAAAGGTCTCTGCCTGGATTTAAGGTGCCCCACAGTTGAATTCTACCTGATACCCCTAGCTTTGTCTCTCCTTCATTCTTATTGTCTTACTGTCTCCCAAATAAGTCACGCCCAGGATCCCTAAAATGCTCCTTCTTTAAACCCCTCCATTCCCGTATTCATCTCTATATTCTTCTAGTGCTCCCACCTTTCTGATGGATCCTTCCTGTCTCTATTTTCTTCCACCATCCCTGAATAAAAGGGACTGCTCAATGATTGGTCTTTGTCATGTTCCCTTGGCAATCTCATTCATTCTTCAGGCTTCTTGCTTTACTTCTGAGGAGCTGTTACGCAGTCTGTACCTCCAACCTGGTGGCCCTCTAGGGTTCCAAACCTCCGTCTATTTTTACCTGCGGACTTACCAACACTTCAAACCAACATCTCCCAGTGCACTAAAAGGCTTCTTTTTCAGTCTACCTATCCTTTTATATTCCCCAAGTTTGTTAAGAGCACATCCAACCTCTGGGCAACCTCAGCTTACACATCATTATCTCATATCTCTGGGTCCTCCCCTTTTCCTGTATCACAGTAAACGGGCCAGTAGAAGGAGAGACTGGAGGTCTTGAGACCAAGACAAGGCTATTATTTGACCCAAAGCATTCTTCCCTAGTCTGCTACCAGAGGCATAGCTCTGACCTTATTTTCCCACTGACAATCCTCAATGGCGCTCTCTCTACTGTTCACAAAACAAAAACTTCTTGAACTAGTATCTGAGGCTTCCACATTTCCAAACTATTGTCCTAACTTCTTCCCTGTAGCCTTGGGTTTCCCTATTTCAATGCCTTTGATCATGAAATCTTTAATACTAAAGCTGCCCTAATTTGCCCTAGTTTTCCATGTTCCTATATTACCTATCCTTCTAAGCTTAGCTTTAATGCCACATTCTTTTATGAAGCCCAAGTAATCTCTCCGGTCTCTGAATTTCCATAGCAATATCACCATACTTTTTGCAGTATTACTTACGTGCATGTCTTCTCCCCCACTATGTGTTTTTAAACGGCCTACATTTATGGATCCCTATGTGACAGGCACCATACTTGATGCACAAGAACCCATTTAAGCTTCACATCAACACTACGTAAGCACTATTGGTGTCTCCATTTTACAAATGAGGAAGTCTGTATACAGCAGTTATGTAACTTGCCTCAGGTCTCACGGTGGCAGGGAGCAAAGCCTGGTATCTAATCCAGGCAGTCTATATTGATGCACTTGCTACCACTACTTCCAGCTGACTTTGTACCCCTCAAAGGCAGGACCACATCTGATTCACATTTCTGCCTTTCATGATACTCACCATGGTGGTATCTGATGCATATTATGTACCCAATTATAATTTACAGAACGGGTATGTTTTTACCTTGTAACCCTATTTAATTATAAACTCTATTAGAGCAGAAAACTTCTGCCTTCTCATCCAAGCTGGAAACATAATGTGTCTTGTAAAATAGTGTTAATTGATTGGGATGTGGACTCAGATTACAAGAAATTTCCCTACTTTCACCATATAACAGGGTCATTTTCATTGATGAGTCAGAACTGAATAATTGAACAAAAAGGGAACAGATGCTGGCATTTAAAATAAAACAATGAAGCTTTGGACTCCATAGCTTCTATTTCTTAATTATTATTATTGATAATGATATCAACTATTCATTCTGGACTTCTATGCCAAACACTATGCTGACATTTCCTCCTAGATTAAATTAAGCTTCACAACAACACAACCACTTTAAGAATGAGAAAACCAAAACTCAGAGGAGTTAGGTAAATTTAATAACAGTGAATGTTTAATGACCAGTCACTATGTGCTACCATGTTATCGTATCTCAGTTTAATCCTTGCAATCATCCTGTAAGGTAGGTGCTAATATGCTCTCTATTTGATAAAGTGGTTGAGGCACAGAAAGGTTAAGTAAGTCACTTGCCCAGTGCCACACAGCTTGTAAGTGACAGATCCAGACCTTAAGCCCTGGATTGTCTGAATCAGGAGTCAGTTCTCTTCACCATGGTGCCAAACTGGCTCTCTTACTCTTCAGGGACTGACCTTAGCAATAGGTATGAATTCATGTCTGTCTGGTTCTAAAGCCCATGGTGATGGTGTTGACAAAAATAGATGCTCCCAGCCCTGTCACATGATCAAACCACATTGAAACATAACCACATCACAGAGCACAAGGCCAAAGAGAGCAGCCAGAGTGCTAAAATAAATAAATAAATAATAAATAAATAAATAAATAAATAAGATTTCTCTATTCCCCATGATTGCAATACTGGAAGGAGTACGCATCAGCCCAAAACTTGCTGCAAAGGCAGAAAAATGATGAAAATCCAAGGTATATCATATGTCAGCCTCCCTCCAAGCCATGGGGTTCACACACGCCAGCTATTCCTGTCATAGATTCAGCTTGTGGTGGTGTTGAGTGATTGTCCCTGAACAAGGATATACAGCCTTCGGCTCTCTTTGCTTAGATTTCACATTGTCACAGGTCATCTCTGACAAAGTCGAGTTCTATCATCCTCTGGCCAAAGAACTTTGAACCTGAAAATGAATGGACCTTGCCATTTTATCCTTACAGCTTTCTTTCTTATACCTTGGCTCGCAGTCTGAGGGCCAGAACAATAGAGAGCCATCTCTGCTGGCTGTGAGCTGATGGCTGGGGTTCCTTGGCTCTACCGCTTCTCTTTGGGTCACTTGGGAAGAACTCTCTGGAACAAAACAAAATGGCTGACAGCCCTATTTAAGGTAGATCACCAGGCAGCTGATGACAGCCCTATAGTTAGATCTGCAAATCACCAGCACTGAGCAGCTCGTGACCAGGAGCATGTGGGACAGAGTGTCATCCAGCAGATTTCATGTTCAAGTGCAGACATTACTGCAGAGGAAAATCCATCACCATGTATTGCTTTAAAAGGGAAGATGTTTCCTACCTACTGATCTTAAACATCAGGCACTATTTTAGGGAACTGATAAAGTTAAGCTACTTTCTAAATATATGAAAGATATGGGTGTGTGCTTATTCTAAGACTTTACCCAAAAGCCTTTCTTAAATGAAAAATAAATGGGCTTTTAGGAATGACAAGACCACACACAGATTATTTCACAAGAATTAATGACAAGGTCACTTACTTATATTATCTAAATAGCGATCATTTGTTGTATTTCCTTTTCACAACTTTTCCCATTACCAAGAAGGCAGAGGTTGGATCTTGACCATAAAATCTACTCAGCCTCCCACAGCTTAGATATGCTTATATATGCATATGTATATATACACACACACACACATATATATATCTCCTATGAAAATGTGATTAGTATATCAAACAGATATTTAACTCCCATGTTCACTGCAGCACATTCACAATAGCCAAGATACAAAAACAACCTAAATGCCCACTGACAGATGAACGGATAAACAAAATGTGGCACACACACACAGTGAAATATTATTCAGCCTTAAAAAGAAGGGCATCCTGTCATTTGCAATAACACAGATGTTATTGGATCCTGGATGGCATTATGCTAGCTGAAATAAGCTATGCGCAGAAAGACAAATACTGTATGATCTCACTTTTTGTGGGATCTAAAATAGTCAAATTCATAGACACAGAGTAGAATGGTGGTTGTCAGAGATGGGGGGATAGGGACAGTGGGAAGATGCTGGTCAAAGGGTAAAAAGTTTCAGTTAGACAAGCTAAGTAAATTCTGGAGCTCTAATGTACAGCATGGTGACTCTAGTTGATAATGCTGTATCTTATAACTGAGATTTGCTAAGAGGACAGAGCTTAAGTGTTATCAAACACACACAAAGGTAAGTATGTGAGGTGATGGAAATATTCATTAGCTTGATTGTGGGTGATCACCGCACAATCTACATCAAAGCATCAAGTTGATGCCTTAAATAAAAATATATAAATTAAATATATTATTTATATTATATAGGAAATACATTATATGCATTATGTATTAAATTCATATTATCTATATTTTTAGATATTATACATACATATAAATGTGTGTATATATACATATGTATGTGTCCGCCTCCCTACAATCTCTCTTCTGTAACTCTTTCGCTTGCTTGGTTTTAACTATACTGGCCCTCTCCTTAGAGCTCAAGTTTTTGAAGCATTATCCTCCCTCAAAACCTTGTACTTGCTATTCCCTTCATGATGTTCTTCCCCCACATACCTGCAGGGCTCCCTCCCTCACTTCCTTTAGGTGCCTGCTCAAATGTCACCTTGTCAGAAAGGCCTTCCCTGATCACCCCATATAAAATTATAACTCCATTTTCATGTTGCACTTCCAATCTTGCTTAATATTCTTTCCAACTAGTATTTACCTCCTAAGAATATAGATTTATATCTAATCTCTCTCCTCCTCATTAGAATGTAACCTTCATGCACATGATTGTGCTCACCATTGTACACTCATTGCCTGAAACAGTGCCTGGCATATGGGAGGCGCTTAGGTAGTCACTGAATGAAAGATTAGTCATTTTAGTTCTTATCAAGTAGTGTCCCCACAAAAACCTGGGAATTCATTACATTCTTTTATTTTTTTTGCTGAAAGTGTCCAGTCTTTGGTCTCAGCTGGAATCGTTTGCTTACGGGGACTGACAAAAGAGGCACCCACAGCTTACAGGATCCTTTGGGCTCCGGCAACAGGGAGGAATGCTCTATTTCCTTTTCACAACTTTTCCCATTACCAAGAAGGCAGAGGTTGGAGCTTGATCATAAAATCTACTCAGCCTCCCACGGCTTGATCTCTTATAAAACTTGCAAGGGAGTGCAAAGGAGAAAGCCTTTCCCTGAGTTCATTAGGGAGATGTAGCAGCATATGGGCATTAGGGTTTACATATGCAATTAATTCTCTCTGAGGCAGAACATGCTGCTATGTAACATGGAAGAATGCAGTGACCTATTACCTATGACATTTTCTCCAGAAATAATAATCAATTTGGTTAAGTTTTCTATTCTCATAGGAAGGAAACATAATGATCTAGTTGCTACCCAGGGAATTTCATGCCCCACAGAAGGATTTTCTGTAAAACTAACACTGATATTCTAGATACATCTCTCCCACCCAATCAGAACACAGCAGGTGAGTGACCACACCCAAATGTATGCACACACTCCTTTGGTTTCATTCTTCTTTAGATACAACAGCCATGGAGAAGAATGAATGGGAAAAATCTAAAATACTATATAGCAAATCGTCATTTTCCCTCTCTAACCTCAGAGGTAGCAAGGGTCAGTAATATAGTTACGGCAGGAAAAGTTTGGTCTCTGGTTCTAACATTGCTCTGAAATTTTTTTTTTTGCGGGGGCGGGGGGCATGCTTGGGGGAGATAGGGTCTCACTCTGTCACCCAGGCTGGAATGCAGTGGTGTGATCACAGTTCACTGAAGCCTCGACCTCCTGGGCTCAAGCAATCCTCCCACCTCAGCTTCCTGAGTAGCTCAGACTACATGCATGTGCCTGGTTAATTTTTGTGTTTTTTTGTAGAGATGCAGTTTTGCCATGTTGCCCAGGCTGGTCTCATACTCCTGGGCTCAAGCCTCCCAAAGTGCTAGGATTACAGGCATGAGCCACCATGCCTCAAAACCTTATTTGAAAAAGGACATATGACCAGGACACTTTAACTTTTCACATTCCTATCATAAATGTTGATGAGTTCGTGGCTGTGTCTCCATCATATGATGCACTCTAAGCACTGTGGCCCCAGAGAGACAGAAGAGCATCTAAATCTGAGGCTACCATGGCAGTAGCAGAGAGACCCTGACAAATTGTGACAAATTGTGCAAGGATATCTGTGTTTGTATGTTATCAAATCTATGGTATCTGCATTTGTATGTCATTAGATATATCCTTTATTTTTAATTCAACTTATTTTCCTGTTTATCATTGGTTCTGGAATCCTCGGCTACTGAGTTAAGACATAATGCCTTCCCTGAGCCATACAACTGACCGACGACAACCCATCTACTTTTAGCAAGATCTTCTAACAATAGTTATCGTCAGGGGAGAGGGCCACAGCACATCCACTTTTGTTTCTGGGAAATAACTAACTTATTGAGATTCTTTCTACTTGTAGTGCCTCATACAGGGTGCCTTCTAGAATTTCCCCCTTTGATTTTTACTTTGTAGAAAAAGTAAACAAAACTAAAATACTCGGCATGTAAGATACTCTTTGAATATCCTGTATGTCCATACTTACTGCAATTTACTGACAGATGTTGTAAAATCTGAAAGCAAGAACAAAGCATCCAGCAATTTCCGTATAAAATCTAAAAACCAGGGAACACTACTTTTTCAAAAAACATACTCTATAAAGTTAGTAGATGTTAATGAAATTTATGGGCTGACTTTTAGAAGGTTAAATGGTTGAAAACAAGTCACTTACAGGCAAAATAAGTGTTTTCATAATTTAATCATACATATAAGTCCTCTGAACTGTCCTGTCCAGGACTAGTTTCTTAAACAAACTAAAAAACATAAAACTTCCATTTTTTTCCAGCTCCATTCAAAACTAAGTCATACATTCGTTCAAGAAATATTTGTTTTATGGTATTGAATATGGTGGTGAACAAGGCAGACATGGCATCCACCTTCATGGAGGTCACATTCCAGGTGGATAAAGAGCCCAGCTTATACATTAGCTCAGACAGGCTTGGGGTTGCACTGGTTTGCAGAGATGACAACATAATTCAGGACCAGAAGAATCTGCGTAAGACACCAGGAAGAACACAGGGATGTCTGGGCTACTTCCTTCTCTTTCCTGACAACTTTTCTGCCCTAGGTTGGGCTGCTGTCAGTAAATGTTTCCGTTGGAAAACTTATCCCTTTAAGTTACAACTTTTCTATTTCTTATTTAATTCCCCTCACCAGAACGTTTAGGCTTAGAAGGCAAGGATCATATCCTGACCATCTCCATCTGTTTATCTTGTATGCCTAATACCAACCATAGGGAAAACATGTTAAAAGTACTCATTGAATTAAAATAATGGTTAGGAGAAGTAATAGATTAGGATTCTGGGTCAGGCCCGGCGCAGTGGTTCACGTCTGTAATCCCAGCACTTTGGACGGCCGAGGTTGGCTGATCACGAGGTCAGGAGATGGAGACCATTCTGGCTAACATGGTAAAACCCCGTCTCTACTAAAAATACAAAAACATTAGCCGGGCATAGTGGCGGGCACCTGCAGTCCCAGCTACTCGGGAGGTTGAGGCAGAATGGTGTGAACCTGGGAGGCGGAGCTTGCAGTGAGCCGAGATTGCGCCACTGCACTCCAGCCTGGGTGACAGAGCAAGACTCCGTCTCAAAAAAAAAAAAAAAAAAAAAAAAAAAAAATTGTGGGTCGAATAGAAGAAAAAGCTGTGGACCTAAAGTATCCGAAAGTAGAATCAAAACCAGACACTGTCCAGGGTTATAAGACATGCCTCATGAAGAGACAAAGTACCCGTGAAACCGGAGTGAAGCCCATTTCTGCTAACAGAATTCTCGTCAAGTCATTATCCTGTGGTGGGACTCAGTGTTTAGTTCCCAGGGCCTAGTCTGTGGCTAAAAGTTGGATATTATGTGCCACAAATTCCCACCATTGAAGGCTGCGATAGATACAGTGGGGCTCTTCCTATCACAAATCACAGAAGCAGCAGCACTTAGGGATGGGGTGGGCCAAGCAAGGAACAAATTTACCAAGACCCCTCCAGGCACTGGTTTGAGTACTTCACAGTTCATAAACTCCTAAAAATTCTGTTTCAGATAGTTGTCGTTACACCTATTTTACAGGTAAAGGCACTTAAGCTTGGGCTCAGGCGTATTAAGTCATTGCTCAGAGCAAGACAGCGATTTCTTTTGTTAATTATGCCTTAATGTATCATGCATTTATTCAGTGCCCATTACACACCATGCACTGGTAGGTCCTCAGAATACAAGAAAGCTGCAAATTTAGTAAGCAGTGGTGTAAATCCAGTTCTGTGTGACTCCAAACTTCAAGTTCTTCCCAATTTACACAAGGCTCTTTTGTGAAGAAAGCGTTTCAGTCAGTTGCATACCAAATATAAGAGTTGCAATATGTCCATCATTCACCACTCCCACTTAGTGATACTACTTTTTCAACTTCTTAACTCATACTGTAGTGGTGGGCATTGCAGCTGGAAGGCTTTAAAGGAGCAGCTTCCCTTTCATAAATAAAATGTGAACAACCAATTGTTTCTCCACCTTAAATCTAATGAAAACACAGCTTCAAGCCTAGGGGCCATTCTTTCTGTCCCCTACCATGTCCAATCACTCTGCTGACCTGCTGACCAAATTCCCTGCCATAAAAGCTTCTGGAGCATATTCTAACAACGGACTCAGAAAATGCACCTGTACTGCAGCAAAAGTTCTTAGAGTGCTTAGCCAAACCAAAATCTAGTTTAAAAACCAATAAAATTAGAAGCATATGAGATAGAGTTATTTAAGCATGACTGCTTGATTCCTTTTGTAATGGAGACTAGATTTTGTTCCGTATCCTCATCATATTGCTTTTTTCCCTCTAAATATAATTATGACTGGCTTTGGATCCTCACTTGCAATAATTTCAGTCTCAGTCATGTTTGGGGAAGCTTTCCCCTCCCTAGAGATGTTTAATAATTCCAGGAGAATTATATACTATACAAATTTAAAGCAAAGCAGCTGGTCTTCAGTTAACAGATGGCTGTCAACAAGATACCCTTTGTCCAAGCCTGCATGGTCCATGTGATGGCAGGTGTCTACCACTTCATCACCATTTTCAGCCACAGACTGTGATGCCCAAAGTCTTGGTGGCTTCAGGCTCAGTGCCCAGGTCTCTAGCATCTTGGCCCTCATAGACCCTATGTCTCCTGGAGAGAATAATGGTCAGGGTTGCAGGTTTCCACCACCTATTCAGCCCTGCTAGGCTCTTACACCAGCCTTAAACCAGAAAGCACAGCTTTCCCAGGTTTGACCATTTGGTCTCAACTTGTCCAAGCCTCAGGGACATCTTACTAATACCACCTGAATTTTTTATCTCCAAGAGACTTTGAGAATTAAGTCTCAGCTCTACCCCACGGCAAAAGGGAGCCCCAGGTCTCCAGGATACAAATCCCTGCTTGTCTGGGTGAGGAAGGGACAGAGGATCTAACTCATTTTTATTCTGTACTTTTTTTACCAGAATTTTTCTCCTTTTGATGAGTCTACAGGAAAAGAACGAACTTAGCTCTGCTGTGAAGCTGTGGGGCTCAACCATATGTGAGCATCATACTCACCTGAGCGCCTGTAAAGATATATTGATGCCTGGGCCCTCGCCCAATCCAAATGAATGAGAAACTCTGGGGAGGGGTGGATGCTGGGCTGGGTATTGAAGCACTTCCCAGGCGACTGACACCAGTGAGGATGGAGGACTCCTCCACTGACTCAGGTCAGAAGTGATAGCTGGGGAAGTTAGAGAAGGTTGGTAGATATATACTAATACAGGCATGACATCACGGGGGAAAATAAATGAGTTCTGGGTGTGACAAAAGGAAGAGAGTGGTGGGAAAGATCACGTATTGGGTCCTCATTTCCTTTCAATCAAGAATCCAAAGGCTAGGCCACTGTTGACCCCAGAAAACGCCAGTCACCAAAGGCTATCGTTTGCAGGTCCCTCATTTGGTACATTACTCCAAAACAGAGCCTGGTTTCTTTTTTCTCAAGGCCTTTATAATACTCTCTCATAGGACTTCTCCCCTGGCTACAGGGACTAGATAGGAAGATGATAGGTCAGCTTTAAGTGAATCATCAAGAGAAACTAATTACCTTACAGACTTTTCCAGAACTAGGGAATCATGAACTAACAATGAACTGAGAAGTTTAAAACAAGAAAAGCAGCTATATTAGTCATGGTTCTCCAGAGAAACAGAACCAATAGGAGATATACACACAGATTATGAGAACTGGCTCATGTGTTTATGGAAGCTGAGAAGTCCCACGATGTGGCCTCTGCAAACTGAGAACCAGGAAAGCTGGTGATATAAGTAATCCTGGAGTTCAAAGTCCCAAGAACCAGGAGCACCAATGTCCAAGGGCAGACAAAAATAGACGTCCCAGCTCAAAGACAGAGAGAGTGGGAGAATTTGCCCTTCCTCCACTTTTTTGTTCTATCTAAGCCTTCAGATGGGATGATGCCCCCTCCCATTGGTGAGGGTCAGTACAAAGTGTAATTGATGTCCTCCTATTCCCACACTTGAAGGCTGCGATAGATACAGTGGGGGCTCTTCCTATCACAAATCACAGAAGAAACAGCGCTTAGGGATGGGGTGGGCCAAGCCAGGAACAAATCTACCCCCCCCCCCCCCCAGCCCCTGGTAACCACTCTTCTTTCTTTACTCTGCTTACTGATTTAAGTGCTCATCTCTTCCAGAAACACACTCACAGACACACCCAGAAATAATGTTTTACCAGCTATCTGGGCATCCCTTACCTCAGTCAAGTTGACACCATACAATTAACCATCACACTAGCCAAGCAACCAGCAAGAACTTATGGAATGTTCTCAATGTACCTGGCACTACTGATGACAGGCAACTTGCCGATCCTTATTTTCCTTTCCCCAATCCACACCCAAACTGCTCCATGACAAGGTGTGAATGACTTTCTGGTAGCTTCAAAGGACAGCAAGTAAAACTATTTTAACTTTTAAAATGAACACATAATTGCACATGTTTGGGGGTAGAGTGTGATGTTTCAACACATGTATATGCTGTATGATGATCAAATCAGGGTATTCAGCATATCTACCACCTCACACATGTATCACTTCTCAGCAATGAAAACATTCAAACTCCTTTCTTCTAGCTAAAGTATACGATATTGTGAATCACAGTCACCCTACTGTGCCACAGAACAGGAGAACTTATTCCTCCTAATTACAACTTTTTACCCATTGATCAATCTCTTACCCTCTTTCCCTTTCCCTTCCCAGCCTTTGGTAACCACTATTCCATACTCTACTTCTGTGAGATCAACTTCTTTACATTTCACATATGTGTGATACTGGTTTTTCTGTGCCTGGCTTATTTCACTTAACATAACATCCTTCAGGCTCGTCTATGCTGCTGCAAATGACAGGACTTTATTCTTTATGGCTGAATAGTATTCCGCTGTGTATATGTATTACATTTTCTTCATCTATTCATCCACTGACAGACACAAGCTGATTCTGTATCTTGGCTATTGCAGACAGTGCTGCATACGAGTACAGATATCTCTTTGACATACTGATTTCAAAAAGAATCAAGGTCTCTCTCCCCACAATAACACATTTCCTTCTCAGCGGCAGGAGTCAGAATACCTAAACAATGTTCCAAAGCTAATATGTATGTATCTTAATTTTTCCTTTGGCACATTTTTTTCCATTTGAAAACAGGGAAATAAATTTTAATGTTCTTCCCCAAATTTGGGGAAAACACAGTTACACAATAGAATTATACAATGTTAAATAATACACGTAAATGTACTCCAAACATTTAAAAAACCATAGTTCATCTACAGGTAGCTACCTATTTGTTGAACAAAAAATTCTAGTCATTATGCAGTATTTATCATCCCAGGAATTGAGAGAGTTTCTAACTTTGGATTGTAATTCTTTAAGTCAGTTTAGAATTAAGCACCAATATTCACGTCTTTTATCTAAAGCAAATTAATGATACAGAATGGCCCCTATTTTATCATACAACTGTAACTAAATGTTGCTCTGATGATTTCTGATTCAGCATTGAGCCACTGAAACAGCACAGCAAGAGACTTCACCAGGAACAGGTAAAAACAACACTCATCTCTAGCAAAACCCTGAGAAGGTGCTCATGGCCTCACTTCTCATGCGTTGTCATTATCAAGTTCTTTTGCGCAAATGTAACCTCCAAACCAAGAAAAGGGAAGGAAAAATGGCCTACGTGGAAGTGGAGTCAGTGTTTAGGAGTGAAGCACCCCAGGAGCCACTGAACCCAAACCTCTCAGGAATTCAAGACAGAAGTTCAAACTGCTCCCTTTGCAAGGGAAGAAATTCACATGCAAAGCACCAAAAGATAACCTGTACAAACCAACCAATCACACAGCAGGGCTTATAAGAAAAGATGTAATGCTACTTTGTCCACTCTTGTTCTGATTAAACTTCCTCTGTCATGTGCTTACCCATTCTGCCTACAGTCTGTGTCCATTAACTAGCTAATCCTCTGGGCATTCTGCACGATCAATTCTTTGGGCTCTATTGAAGTTATTTAGCCTGGAGCATTCCAAGCAGAAGAGAAATTTATTATTCATCTGCAACTATGGGAAGGATTGATATATGGAAGATGGTAACCATCCATTATCCAGGGAAGTGAGAATGAGACAGACTAGCCCTAAACATATAGCAGAAGAGATTGAAATGAGATATGAGAAAGGACTTACTGAAAGTGAGGGTTAAACACTACCATAAATTATCAAGATTGGATTACAGTTATACACACAGAATACAGAACTATCTTCTCCGGGATATTTAAAGTGTCTTGCAATTAGTATTCTGTAAGAATACAATCTAAGGAAACAGTCATTAACAAAAGGTTATATTTGGTCAATGTATCCAATTTTAGAGTCTTGATGCTTGTGTACCAATGGACGTGGGCTTCGTGGCTGCATGTACACTTAAGCCTGCCTCCATTATGTTTAGTGTGGGATTATGTGCAGTAAATAGGAAATAAAATATTTTTCCTGTTCTTTAACAAGGTAGACATCTGTGTCTAATACTTTTTTTTCTAGGACCAATATCCAGAGACCAAGGTTCTTGGGCTCTGTTCTATGACAAAGCTGCATCCGTTTGTTCTACAATGTGTGATGTTGTCTATTCCTGCAGCCAACTGCTTTCACTTTAGATTGCTAGAAACTTCCAATTTGTCCTATCTGAGGGACATCTTCTGACCTTGTCTTACTTGACCTCTCTATGTGGTAAGGGACACTGTGAATTTCTTCATTTTTCTGGAAACCATCTTTTCTTTTGGCCTCTAAGACACGTACTCCTCTCCTGAAAAGCTTTCCATCCTGTCATTCAGCCTCTTGTGCCTTCAGAGTTGGAATTCCTCAGGCTCTGTCCTCAGCCCCTGCTCTTCTCACACTACTTACCAAGTGACTTCATCCAAGTTGACGATTAACTCAAATCTCTTTATTTATGACTCCAAAACATCTTATCTGACCTCTAGACACTATGTTAGACTGCAGGCTGCCGGTCATTTCCTTTGAATGTCCCGACACACTGCAAGTCAGTTCATCCAAAACTCATGTCATAATCGTTCCTTCCCACAGGTGTTTCTTCTGCCCTCCCTACATGGTGACAGGTGTCATCATTCACCCACACACCCATGGAGAAACCTGGAATTCATCCACAGCTGCTCTGTGTTATACATTCAATTAGAATTTCCTTTGCTTCTCTCCGTTCCTGCTGCTGTTTCCCCAGTTTAGGCACCTGGGATTTCTACAGTAGCTTCCTTTCTGAGCCCAGCCTTGTTTCTCTCTTCTCTGCTCCCGACACAGTGATATCCTAAATAGACGAATCTCAACAGCTCACTAGATTGCTTAAAACTCTTCTGTAGTTTGCCAGTAACGTTCAGGTTTTATAGCTGAAGTTCAAGCTCCTCCTCATCTGGTTCCTGTCCCCTTCTCTATAGCCTCAGTTCCTACCCGCCCTCACCAACTCTGACCCAAATGCTCAACTTCAGCGTATGGAGCTACTTGCTACAGTGCCACACTCTTGTCTCTGAGCCCTTGTATGAGCTGTTCTTTTGGCCTAGGATGCACGTCTCTACCACACTCCTCATTTTCTAAGGCTTGCATCATAGACATCGTCTAATCTGGGAGGGTCCATCGCTGTGCATCCACAGTGCTCCCTGCATACTTCTGGGACTACATTTATTACCTTTCACCTTAACTGCTGTTTCGCTTGTCTGCCTCCTCCTCTTGGTTATAAGATCCTTGGAGATGGCAACTGTGTCTGACTCATCTCCGTGCTGAGGATAAGGCCTAGCAGAGAGGATATGTTCAGTAAATGCTTAATGACTGGATGACTGAGTTGAGCTTGGCCAGGGTCTTAAGTTTAAACTCAGCATGTTACCGCCAATATAGTCACAGGTTAACTTCTAGTTTTTATTTTTAGTCCAGGCTACTGTATGGGGAAAGTAGGTAGAAAGAAAAGGCCAGTGTTACCTGCAGTGGGATAAAGGTCAGGTTTAAACAGTTTTACAAGCAAGCACCTTAATTTTGTCTCCTCTGGCCAGTTACTTTAGTTTGGGGATACTCAGCCACAGCGCCATTACTCCTTCTTAGCCTTCAATTTCTCTCTTTACCGGATGCTCCATGTCAACAGGAGCCATGCTTTCCAGTACTCTAGCATCTTCGCAGGACTTTGTCAAGGAAGCCTCCCACCTCACAAATCACTGGAGGAACAGACCAGAGGGACAGCCTCCAGCCTCAGGCAGAATTCTTACGATGTCTGCTTAGGTTCTGAGCTATTGCCAATTTTCAGGTCCAGTACCAGTCTCCAAGCCTCAACCTGGCAAAAACTCAATAATTCCTCATTCGAAACAAGTCAATCATTTACCCACTGGACCCCAGGAAAGGACCCAATGAAAAGGCTGTTTGACTCACTGTTCCTCTCCAACAGAGTCAAAGGGTTCATCATTTGTGTGCTCTCTGGGTTCCTTGATTGTAAATTAACGTTCTTTCATATGAAAACATGGGAAGACGTTAGTATTATCTCCCTAATCCTTCTTTTAGAAACATCCTTATTTTTCTTTTCATAGAAAAATCAGGAAACTGTGTGTCAACTGTTGCAGAAACACAAAGACGATGTAACTCCACATGCATATTTTCCAAGTATACCAGGATCTGTGGCACAATAGACAGTTAACATTTGTATACAGATATACATTCTTAGGGAGAATTATCACTGTAACTACAGCAGTTGTCTCTTTTTGCATCAAACCTACAGAACTGTTGTAGGTCTTATTTTATGTTTCTGTTTTTTTTGTGGACAAGCAATCAATATGTAAGACTTTCTCACCCAGGCAATCATGGAAGCAAATGTTTCCTTCAGCCACATACAATGGTAGGAATGTTATGCAGAGATTGCTCTAGAATATACAAAAGTCCCCAAGCAGCTAAAGTACTTTTAAAGCTGAAAAATGCTGGTAAAATCGACTACATCTGGGCCAGAATCAGAGGTAAATCCACACAGAATGCCTAAAAGCCATCTGAATAGTAATTAAGGTTTATTTTTTTTTCTACAAATCTTACTTTAATATAGCACTTAGCCTTTCAAATGTTCTTAAGCCAACAAATGGATGATTTAATAAAGGTCTTAGTTTATTCTGAGCTTTGAGATAGAACTTGTTGCTTAACTATATTCCATTTTGGAGCTTTGGCCTGCAGTTCAGGCTGCTGTCCCTAAGGGAAAAAAAGAAAAAACCCTAGTTTCAAGTGCAGCAAACTCACTGGAGTCTTCAAAGGAAAAAGGCTGGAGCCAGGAGGCTTTCGGCAAATGTCGGTATGAAGATTTGCTTGCAGACAAGTCAAACGTTCAGAGAGTGAGCCTCCATCGACCCTAACAGATTGCTGTAGGTTTTTCTGTAATTAGGAATAAAGTATTATGATGTTTTAAAAGTCTGTCTTGTTCACTGATTAATTTTGCTAATTTTCATATAAAATACATTATAGCAGAGTAGTGAAAACTACCAGGCTCCGAAATCAGACTGTTTGGGGTGGAATCTTCTCCCTGAACCTCACCATATGACTTTTGGCAATTTTTTTAACCTCTCACACCTCAATTTTTTTGTCTGTGAAATGGAAATAATAATTTATTCGCACATTGTTTGAGGAGTAAATGAGTGAGTAAATATAAAACCTCCAAAACAGTACTTGTATCTAAGAAGTACTCAATAGATACTGGCATTGTGTGAATAATCTATCATTATATTTAAGAAGCCCTTTAAGAATAACTCAATGGACTATATCTCCTTATAACAATAGAAATAGTCTGATTTTCATAGACATATTATTTCCAAAGTTGCAGCCATGATTTAGAAGAAACGGGACTGATTTTTTTCTCTTCGGTTGCTTTTCTGGCAACTGAGATGCTGCTTTAAATCTAAGCAATATAAATTATCCTCGATAGATTACTGATCCAAAGCCACAATATCAGTCCTGCTTTGGAAAGATGGAAGTTAAAAAGAAATATCTTGTTTCCGTCCTGCAATGAACTGGCAGCACTCTGGGTGACCACCAGGGCTGAACCAACAGCAGGAAACATTCCCTTTCAGCCCTGATTTGTACCCCCTAACTGAGCTTACTCTAAAAGAAAGGCTGGACTGCAGCCGTTAGAACCAATTTAAATTCTGAAAGAGGCAAACACACATGGCCTGGCCCCAGAGTCTTCTCCCACTATGACGTCTATTCAGTTGTTGGAGCATGGAGGCCCTTTCCTGGCCTTCAACTAGACTTCAGTACCTTAGACAGTTTGATTAAGTCTGTGATTGTGATTTAATTTTTAAAAAGACACCAGAATGAAATTCCAAAGACTCTGGTTTGAGTACTGATTAGATTATTCACTGGCTGCATGGCTTTGAGCAAATCACTTAATTTTATGAGATTTATCAAGTGAAGTTAATAATGACCAAGTCAAAGACTACTGTGAAAAATAACAATCATACATGAAGATGAATCCTATAAACTATAAAGCAGAAATATTAATAACTCAAAGTTTCAGCTTTCAACTTTTTTAGTCTCTCAATTTGCATGGGATTCCGTCTTCCTTGCTGTGTCACTCTGGACTTAACTCCTGTCTGGACAGGACTATGCTAGTCTCTGGACTTGACTGTGACCTGAAGATCTTCCAGCCTCTTTTCCACCCTGGCACATTCTGGCAGGCTGCTGCAGACGTCACCGACGCATTAATGATTCTGGAGTTAACATAACCTGCTTGTCTGTCTCACTCACATGATTGGGAAGCACATTTTTCCCCAGGTTTTTTGTTTTTTTCAAAATTTAGGTTCCTTTTCCATGACAATCTTGACAATTTGTAACAGAGCTATGCAGCCAGTGGTCACTCTCATCTGTTCATTTTATATTGTCCAGCCTCTATCAGGCTAAGCTAATGGGAACTGCTACTCTCCTGAAAGGTAAGTGGGGAAGGGATACAGAGAGAAAGGAGCAGAACAGGGTGCCCGTTTGAATAGAGGGAATGACAGGCCACTGCTATCTACTGGGGGAAAGGGGAAGGAAGCCATCATTTGTGGAGTGCCTGTCATGTACCAGCTCTGTGCCAGGCACTCCATAAACAGTACTTTATTAAACACTGACAATGATCTCATTTGCATTTTACATGTGAGAAAACTAATAAGGCTCAGACTATCTGTCATTTACCCAAAGCTACACAGTGGTAGAGATGAAATGAGAATCCAGGTCTGCTGGCACAGATTTGCCTCTGCCAACCCTGGTTGTTTTAGGTGCTGCAAGGAGTCTCCAGTAAGGACCACAGGATGTCCCATTTCTGCTTCCCTCAGTGATCACAGCAAACCTCTGAGAGAAGGCATCAGAACTTGTAAGCCAGAAAGCCACCAAACATGCATCCCACTTTGGGGCTGTGAGAAGTAAGTGGAATAGGAGACACACAGGATTGCACTGTTTCCTGTGGTTTGCAGCACATGTTCTAGAAGCCCCCCTTTTTTCTTGGCACATGCACATGAACTAGGGATGACTAAAACCCATTTACCTGACATGAAATTCACGAAGCCAGGACTCAGTGCTCTGCAAAATAAGGATCCTGCAAGGTCTGCAGTGTAAACAAAGGCTACATATGTAGCCCGCAAGCTGACACTGTATTAAAAAAAAATCAAAAAATTCAAGAGCAGGGGGTACAAGTAGCTCTGCCCAGGAACACATGACGTCACTCTGCTCCAAACAGTTTCGTCTCAGCCCCTTGGACTCTGTAAACTGCTGTGTGGAAAACTTTGATTCAGAGAAGCTTGAGATGAGAGTGGGAGGCACGAGTGTCTTGCTGTTTGCAAAGCTACAGGGGGTACAGCCTGGGGCTTGGTGGCATCCAGTCCCTGCCCTCTCTGCCTTCTAGCCTTAGAAATCCATTATGGTTATCAACTCACAACAGAGTCTTGTTTTCCCAAATGAAGTACAGCCAATAGATTCAAGAACTAATTATTTAGCAGGATTTCTGTCTCTAAGGACATCACAGAAACTCAGATTCTTGGTCAGACATCTGAGACCACAAAGCTGTGTATCTGGGTGAAGCCAGGCGGGGTGTGGATGCCCCTGGAATTCTCCCATTTGAGAAGTGTGACTGCTAATGATCACTGTTACTGGTTTTTTTTTTTTTTTTTTTTTTTAAGGTACTAATGCTTCACTGCAGTAAGGACAGGAAAAAGTGGGACTGAGATAACAGAGATAATTTATGGATACTTTGCCTCTAGAAGGGAAGGGCAGGCTTGCACTAAGCAACAATTCAAACTAGGTTTAAATTTCCTTTTGGGTATTCTCCACCTCATCCAGACCCTTTTCTACTCCCTCAGCTGCCTTTGTCCCCCTCCTCCCAGTCCCTCCCAGAATTTGGGGGATCTTTACGCTTCCCTCTGGTTAAATACCTTCCTTGCACACCAGCATGAACACCATCTTTGAAGCAAAGAGATCCATGCTTGAAAATGACTGACCTACCCTATACACCTTGCCGAAACTTCCGTTCTCTTGACGTTATTGCAAAAGCAATCTGATTACACTTTAGGGAACAATCAGAATTCTTTCAGGTTTCATTATGGCATTTGTGTTACTTTTATATTCAACATGGGACAACACATGACAGTTACATTTTAAAATATGTTACTTAGAAAACAAATGTATTTCTACAATATATTTAATATTCTGCCCCCCATTCATACTATGTTATGTAGAAACCTCTGGAATAGCCTTTGGTGATTCCTGCCTCCTGGGGCTCACAGTGTTGTGCAATCCCTGCCCGGTGGGTGTGGGCTGGACCTAGTGGTTTGATTCATGATGCCACTGCCAAGATTATGTTAGAAGGAGACTGTGAGTTTCACATTGTATGACCCCTCTTTCTCTCTCGCTTGATCACTGTGGAATCCACTGCCTTACAGAGGGGCTCATGTGGTCAGGAATGGATGTCTCTGGTTAACAGCCAATGAGGACCAGGAATCTGTCCCAGCCAGGTGAGTAAGCTTGGAAGTAGATCTCCCCCAGTGGAACACTGAGGTGACCACAGCTCGCACTGACGCCTTGATTCAGCCCTGTGGGAGAACCAGAGCCAAGCCACATCCACATTCCAGACCTACAGGAACTGGGATAATAAATATTTGTTGCTTGAAGTTGCTAAATTTGGGGATAATTTTCCACTCAGCAACAGACAACTAATTACTCTTTCTGCCACAAGTTTTGAGTAGTGAAACTGTTCCCGGGACTACTTCTCAGGCCCTTGCGTCACACGAATACCTGACATTTGTGACACCACTTCCCTTTCTAAACCTGTGGAAGATGAGGATAATCAGTAACCACGTGCTCTCCCCCACACTCCAGGCAGCTGCAGCCACTTCCAGTCAGCTGCAATGGGCAACTGAGACAGAGCTATTCACCCTCAGGAGCTGACGGCGGGAGAAAGGTCCTGCCACCTGTCCATCTCCTCACCTCATGAGGCCAGAATCCGCTTCCCAGAACCGTGATTCTCTTACTCTGATTGTTTTCTCTCCAGGAACCCAACTGCACTGAAATAGTGAAAATACAGATTACAACTGATTTCTGGATAAATGTCACCTTTGGTCTGGCAGCAAAAGGTCCTCATTACTTTGTCACCATCTGTGGAAACTTGTGCATACTTTTTATTTATGTACATTTCCTTGTTACTATTCAGCCACCTTCAAATCTCGCTCTCAAGCCTTTGCCTTTGTTTTTCTCTTCAGAAATGCCCGTTTCTCTGAGAAGTCTACAACAGTCTCCCCTGATGGGGGTGTTTTATAACTCACAGGGAAACATGAACAAATGACTGGCCTCCTTCACCCTTTCAGGGCCCTATTCTTATTCACTGCTAGATTGGGTAGCCTGAGGGCAAAAGGTATTATCCTACTCTTAGTCCCGTTGAAACATGACCCTCATCTGGAAAAGGGAGAGGAGCAAAAAGCAGTCATGAAACACAAACGGCCTCCATATTCTCGAGACCAGCAGCTGGCCAGACTTCTGCTTTCCTGAGAGGGGCTTCTCATCCTCACGGAGGCCCATGCTGGAAGACTCAGCCACCTCAAGTCATTGGGAATCAAGACGAGAGAGAAGAAACTGAGTCCAGGTTGGTCTGAAACAAAACCTCAGATACTTGCTTTGCTCTCATTTAACTTCATTGTAAAAGGCATGTAAGTTGAAATTATGGTGCAGGACCATTTTATATCTCTTACATTGGTAATTTTAGAAAATATCTTATTTTTATTATTATCCCGTCTCTGCTACTTTCTCATTTGAGTGACCCAACTTGGGCAAATTACTTAACTCACTGAGCCTCCATTTCTGCACCCTCAAAGAGAGAGTTGAGTTTAACACATGGTAAGTGCATGCTAAATGGTACTTATTACTTTATCATCTATTGAAGTAAACACAAAGTTATGAGCTGAGCTTTAGAATTATGCTGAACAAAAGAACTTTCAGTGATGAAGGAAATGGTCCATATTCTGTGGCCACTAGGCCTTTGTGGCTATTGAGCCCTTGAAATGTGTCAGATGTCACTGGGGAACTGAATTTTTATTTTATTTTAGTTAATTTAACTTTGCCTCGTTACATGTAGCTAGTGGCCTCCATCCTAGACAACAGAGCTTTCAAGGACAATCTTACCTGTGAAAAGGCCCGCCGTCTCATGTCCTTCCCAGAGGGGGCACAAGCCAGGGCCTGCTCTGACTGGAGGACTGCAAAATACAATCTCGAACCTCCTAAGAAGTCCAAAATCCCAATACTGCTTGGAGGAAAGTGAGTGGGCATCGGGTGGGGAAGGAAGTCCTCCCAGGAAGACAGAATGCTTCTGATCTACCATTAACAGAATGTCCAGTTCTCCTGTTGTTTTGAAGACCGCCCAGTTCATACCCAGTTATCCCCCTTCACAACTAGTCACCCTAATGGCTACTGACTGAAGTCAGGGGGTTCTCTGTGTGAAGGTAATTAGAGTACAGGAACTTATAATCATGAATACCAAGTTGTAAGCAATGAACAAAAGATTACCTTTATTGACACTACATGAAATATAAGCTGTCTCCAAACTAATACTAACACATATACACCCCACCTTTTCTTTTACTAAGCAATTATTCTATGCCAGGCTAAATAATAGAACGCAAAGTTGAAAACAGCCTTTGACCTCATTTCTCTCATTCTAATCAGGGCTACAGATGCAAGTAAAGAACTGTGGTGCAGGGTGAGACGTACTATACAATGGCATAAAAGAGTCTGCAATTAACTTCATTTGCTGGGGAAAGAGCAGGAAAAAAGTTTTCTGAGAGCAAGAGGCAACTGAGCAAGGTGGTGAAGGCATTGGAGAAATTGCCTTCTACAACATATGCAAGAGAAGGAAGAGCAACAACTGTTAATGATACTAAAGTGCTAAAAGGAAGTTGTAAGTTTCTGCACTAGAGTTTTCTGGTGGAACTAATTAAGAATCATATACTATTATGAGCTGAACTGTGTTTTTCCAAAATTCGTATGTTGAAGTCCTAACCCAGAGTACCTCAGAATTGACCGTATTTGGAAACAGCATTTTATAAATGGTAATTAAGGTAAAATCAGGTCATATGGTGGGCCCTAATCCAATCTCACTGGTGTCTTTAGAAGAAGAGATCAGGACAGGGACACACACAGAGGGCCGACCATGTGAGGACACGGGGAGAAGGCAGTTATCATCTACAAGGAGAAAGGCCTCAGAAGAAACCAAATCTGTTGACACCTTAATCTTGGACTTCCAGCCTCTAGAACTGTGGGAAAACAGATTTCTGTTAAGTCACTCAGTCTATGGACTTTATTGTGGCAGCTCTAGCAAACAAATACAAATACATTAAGCTTATTTTCATACCCAACTTTCAGCCATGTAAAGAAATATTAGTACTTATTCTAAAGCTTCCATAGCTGACAGGGAAAAGCTCAGTTGTCCTAAGTCTTCAATTTAGAAAGAAAATCTCAATCTGTTGCCTGGTCCTTGTGAGGAGAACACTAATTTGAGCAAGAGAATCAGAAAAGCAGAAGTTAGTGAGGTCGGTGGTAATTAAAGGAATTTTCTCCAGGTGGCAGAAATAGTTCCTAGTTCTCATTCTGCACCTCACCATGGATAAAGTAAATATTTAAATGTGGAAATTACTTTTAAGAAATTGCCTCCATTATCCTCAGGACTCTAATCTAATCTGGACAATCACACTTAAGCCACTCCTGAGAGTTCATGTAAAGGTTTAAAGGAAGCAAGTCTACAACATTTCCTATTAAAGTGTCTCAGGGTCCCAGAACATTCAGGATTTTAAGGTTAACATCTATTACATAACGTGAAGTAGCTTCTTTTGCTCTTTATAACAGTACAAAAATCATATCGATTTTCTTCTGTCTGTAAAATGTACAAATCCAGTACCTAATAAGGATGAACTAAGTTGACTTTTAACTTGCATTAAAAAAAAAAAAAAACCCATTGAATTATTCCCTTGTGTTGCTTCCTAGAATCTCAAATGGCTTTCGTGTGTGTATGTGTGTGTTGGTGGGGAAAGGGTGGTATTTATTCTTGTAGAACAATGAGATGAGGAGGGACAGGAATTTATATTCATCATCTGAGACTGGAAAATGGAAGAGCAGGTTCCCCAGAATTTAATGATATTTACTAAATCCAAGGTCTACACCATGTCTCTGCTACATTCCCTAGGGAGGACCTACATCAGGAAAAATCAGATATGTGTCTCTACTGGGCTGGCTGCTTATAGGCATTTCAACATGAGTCTGTCAAAAGCAGATTTTGTCATTTTGTCTCCTGTCTCCCCTATCTGCAAAAATACCATCATTCACCCAGTTGTTCAAACCTCAAACTTAAGATTCCTTCTTGGTTCCTCCCTCATCCTTATTCCTCAATATCCAATCCATCAGCATTTCCTATCACTGCCAACTCCAAGACATATCCCATCTGCCCCCTTCACATCACCCTCACTGCTGAGTCTCTAGCCCAAGCTCTCACCACCTCTGCTCTGACCACTGCAGTGGCTTCTCAACTCATCTTCCTGCTTCTATTCTTGGTCCCTCCAGCCTGCTGCCTTGGCCAAGAATGGAATCTTTGCAAAATGTAAATGAAATCATACCACTCTTCTGCTAAATATCCTTTGATAGTGTCCTTCCAGGATAAATCCAAACACCTTATAGTGCCATACAAGGCCCTACATAGGCTACTCATTGTCTTCATTTCCACCGCATTCTCCCTTCAGGTCACAGGGCCGGCTCACACCAGTTTTTAGTCAGCTCCTTGAATGTGACAAGCCTTTCCCTTTCAGGGCTGCTGAACTTACTGTGCTCTTCACCTGCAATACTCTTTTGCCAGCTTTGCTGTGTGGCTGGTTGACTCACCGCTCAGGTCTAAACCTCCAATGTAATGGCCCCAACTAAGACAGCTCTTTGCCCTTATTCTTCTTCACACCATTGCTAACAGATATCAGAGCACCTGCCACAATCCTTACTTATTCCTGAGCTTACTTGTCACTTCTCTACTAGTATGTAAACTCCTGAGGGCAGGGAGGCTCCAGCTCCTTCATCCCCATATGTCTAGCGCTAAGCTATGTGCACAGCTAGGGCTCAGTTGATAGCCACTGAACAAACAGAACCAAGGAGTAGGGTCTATGGTTTTATCACATGGAAAGGCACTTAAATTTTCCTGTTGCTCTGAAAACAATAAATGAAATCAGCAAAATAAGTATCTCTTAAACCTTTGATTTTTCAGAAAGCAAATTAAAATGCAAATTGACTGAACTTGAGGGGGCTGCTTAAAAAACTTCCTGTTCTAACAAGCTTTTTGCTCCTAGAGCAGAATAATTAGTGTCACCTGTCTACAACAGGGCTGTGACAGCCTCTTGGTCCTAGCTTTGTATACAAACCTCACAAGGAACCCATTAAATGGAGAAAAAAAAAAAATCCACCAAAATTTTTCTTATTATGGGTCTCAATTTAGTTTTCCTGACTAAAAATTTAATTTCCAAAGAATGTGAACCACAAAGCCCTCAAATTCATTTCAGGCACACTGGGCATCTTGCATTCATCATTCCAATATAACCTACAGGGTGTGGGTAACTCGATTTCACACGGCGGCTGCCTCCTGCAGTGTCTATGGTGTGTTGGAATGGAACAGATTTTCAAGCTGTCATATAGGGAACCCCAGATGAATTGTCAACACAGAGGGTGAAATCTCCAAAAATGATAACAGGAGCTAAGGATGATGGCAGAAAACAAGAGGAGGGTTATAAGGAAAATGTGATAAAGAGCTTCCCACTTCCTGGACATGCGGCAGAGGCACAGCCAGTGAATTCCTGATGAGCGAGCAAAGCGGGCCATTTATTTTGTGTCTGCTCCATCATTTCCAGACTCAGGTGCCCCATGTCTTGTAAAACAATAAAAGACCTGACAACCTGGTAATTACTACTCCGAACAGTGTCAGAGGAGCAATGTCTTTACTGTCCCAGGTAAGCAACACACAACAGGATATTGTCATGTCATTAGGGGCTGTTTTCTAATTTCTTCCGTGGAAAAGAGCGTTTAATATCTCTTTAAATGCACTGCAAACTTTGCTTTACTAAACATCCTATATTAAATAAAATTTAGCCATTGTTTACAACTGAGGCTCATCATAATCAAATTATGTTGTGTTCTTAACGTTGCTGGTAGCCTATCTTAACAGTTCCAGGGCACACTGCTCTTTCAATTTTTCTGACTTCCAGGGTTTAGTTTATTTTTATTTATTTATTTATTTTTTTGAGACGGAGTCTCACTCTGTCGCCCAGGCTGGAGTGCAGTGGCCGGATCTCAGCTCACTGCAAGCTCCGCCTCCCGGGTTTACGCCATTCTCCTGCCTCAGCCTCCTGAGTAGCTGGGACTGCAGGCGCCCACCACCTCGCCCGGCTAGTTTTTTGTATTTTTTTTAGTAGAGACGGGGTTTCACCGTGTTAGCCAGGATGGTCTGGATCTCCTGACCTCGTGATCCGCCCGTCTCGGCCTCCCAAAGTGCTGGGATTACAGGCTTGAGCCACCGCGCCCGGCCGACGTTTAGTTTATTTTTTAGCTGTCAACTAGAAATGCCACGCTTTTGTTTATGCAGTTTGTTTGTTTGTATTGAGGTGGAGTCTCGCTATCTCACCCAGGCTGGAGTGCAGTGGTGCAATCTCAGCTCACTGCAACCTCCTCCTCCCAGGTTCAAGCAATTCTCCCACCTCAGCCTCCAGAGTAGCTGGGATTATATATGTGTGCCACAACACCTGGCTAATTTTGTACTTTTAGTAGAAAAAAGAGTTTCACCACGTTGGCCAGGCTGGTCTCAAACTCCTGACCTTAACTGATCCACCCGCCTCAGCCTCCCAAAGTGCTGGGGCTACAGGCGTGAGCCACTGTGCCTGGCCTCGGTTATGAAGTTTGTAATTCTCTTCCTTCTCCTACCTTCTAATGTGTCTGGAAATCACCATTATCAGGACAAGTAGAACAACTGTATGCTACTAGAAGAGCAAACATGCTTTGTTATAGCCCTTTGCGGTAGACAAATACACAGATTTAGTGTTTTGGCTTTGTAGCATCTTATTTGGCTGTCCAGAGGCTTTTGCTTATTATTATCAACTATGTTTTGAATGTTTACAGATACTGGATGAGTAACCTCCAGATAAATGAAGTATTGCTATGGTTGGAATTTCTATCTAAAGCCTATTTGGCTTGAGGAAAGCATATAAACAACATGTGGCATTCATTTTCAGGCCATGTGCAACCTGCTGATATGGTCAGGTGGCTATAACCTGTGGTTTTAACTGTCTTTGTTATCAGCATCACCATTATTACATGGCATTTCTTTGCAAACTCGCTCCCCTACTTAATTCTGCTAGAAGCAGAAAACCATTACACACTGAAATTCTCAAATATAGTTCTTTGAAGTTGTTTCTTTACAAATTTTAGAAGCAAAGAGGCATTAAATACACTTACATTTTTAAATTACCTAATATTAAGCAAAATAAAAATAATAAGCAAACATGTTCAAAGACAAATTGTAGTTCCCAGAGAACATAAAAGTGAGATGGCATAAAACAATGTAATTAATTCATGGTGGAAATTTCAACTGCTTGACTGAAATCCTGTTTTTATAACCATCTTTTAGCTATATTTCTTCTCTTAGAAAAAAGGTAATTTATTATAATTAATGTATCACTGGAGTCAACTCTCACATACAAATGTAAGGGACAGATAATACCTAATTGAGAATTTGAAAATTGTTTTTATTTGCTTGAAATCACTCACTGACACTAATACCAGTTTCTGGGTTTGATGTCTCTCTGGCTTCATGTTATAGGTGACAGACGATGACCCAGCTGAGCAGCAGACAAAATGAAACTTGGAAATTCCTATGGATAATCCAAAAAGTGATTGATAACTTGCTGAATGACATTCCAATGATATGTCCAAAAAATTACAATGAACATGTTTTTTCTCTTATCTTGTGTCTTCTCTTCCCTACTCTCAAGGAAATAATCCAGTCACTATCAAGAGGCTCTCATGGAATCCAATATGGCAACTATGTAAGGATCTGGGACAGGTAATTCACATTCAAGAACAGTAAGGGCTTAAGAAGTTTGCAGAAATAAAGTGGAAGAAACTATCCAAATGTATAAAGTAGGGCATTCACTTAAAAGCTGAGGTCTTTTAAACAATAAACTTCTAGGGAATGAACATTTTGTAAACTTAATGTTAACATCACAGAGTTTTCAGAAAGCACCTGAAAGAGTTTGTTCAAGCGGCTGAGAGCCTACACCCTGAAACAAGAATAAATAGCTTTAAGTCCCCACTTCCACCTGCTGTAAAAACCATGAGAAAAATACTTATCTGCCTCCCCCAACTCCCTGCCTAACTTCCCTCATCTAAAAAATGGGAATTGTAACAGAACCTATGTCATTAGGCTGTCATGAAAATTAAATCATCTAATATATTTAAAGAACTCAGAACAATTCCTGGAAAATTATAAGTGCTATACAGGCATTGACTAAAAAGCACCCATTATAGAAATATTAACCCTAAAATAATTTTTTTTTTAAATCAAAGTCACATTAGTTAATACTGTGGCTGAAAAGGATGGTCAGAAAATCAGACTGAACAATGTGGCAACCAAGGATAAGACCTGGTTTTATCTTCGTCTTGGAGAGGCAGTTTCCTCTAAGCATTCTTAACCCTAACTGCAACCAGAATTGCAAGAAATGAATTTCACTCACAGCCCTGTTTTCAGCCTGCCTAGAATGATGGCAGATTCTCACCACTGAAGTGACCCTGAAAATGTGGCTGGCTGAGCACAAAGTGCTTGATAATGACAGAAACCGTTCAGCTGTGCTGTGTATGTAACTGGGTAAGAAACTACTGTCGCACAACAGCAAGTGACTTCAGAAATCATCGTTACCACCACAAGAAAGAGCCAGTGAGAGTCTGACCGCTCCCAAATCCACAGCTCTTAGCACAAATACTCTTGATGCTGTCTGATCATTCTTTTCCTTGTTGCTATGTACTTGGAAAATGCCTTTATTAACATGTTTTCACTATTTGCTTATTTCATTATGTCTTATAATGAACTTTCTGGACCACATATATCAAACTTATCTGCATATTTAAAGAGCCAGGTTTTAGGACTCTACCAAGTTGAAATAGAACCTCCAGGGATAGAGCCTGGAATTGTGGAATTTTGAATAAGGAACCCCCAACATACATAGAAATGCCATGTTGGAGAATCACTTTGATAATGCAGGTTTTAAAGTTAGCACTACTGACATTTTGGATCAGATCATTCTTTGTTACAAAGGCTGCTCTGCGCATTGCATGATGCTAAGCAGCATCCTTGGCCTCAACCCACTAGATGCCAATAGCACTCCAGCTGTAACAACCAAAAACATCTCCAGGCACTACCTAATGCCCCCTGGGGGCATAATCACACCGGGTTGGAAGCCACTGAACTAGTCTATCCTAAAACACCCATGGGACAGAGGCTATGATGATTGCCTCAAAGATGTGGTTCTCAAGTGCTTACCTATGTACTTCCTTGTTTAAATGGGTTTGATTCAGCAGTCCATGTGAAGTTGGACTTAATTTTTTGAGACAGGGTCTCACTCTATTGCCCACACTAGAGTGCAGTGGTGCGATCACAGCTCGCTGCAGCCTTGATTTCCCAGGCTCAAGTGATCCTCCCACCTCAGCCTCTCAAGTAGCTGGGACTACAGGTGCACACCGCCATGCCCCATTAATTTTTAAAATTCAATAGAAGCGGGGTCTCTCTATGTTGTTCAGGCTGGTCTTGAGCTCCTAGGCTCAAGCGATCCTCCCAATTTAGCCTCCCAAAGTGCTGGGATTACAGGTATGAGCCACCATGCCCAGCCTAGACTCAATTTTAAAATGAAAAATTGTAACTAAAGAATTTAAAACAAATTTGTTTTTGTCTACCTGTCGCTAGCACTCTAACATCAAAGCAGAACGAATGGGTTTTAAGCCAAGGAGCCCCTGTTTCCATAGACCTGATCTCTGATGCTTGATTATTCTAATAACACTTTAGAATTAAACATACTGCATTCAGTGGGTTTTAAAATCCATGCTTGTATACCTACAACACATTAAAAAAAGGCATTTTTTTTCCATAAGAACAAGCCCATATGTTTATGAATGAAAAAAGACTAATGATAGATAATATTACCATCGCTATGATTTTTTTTTGGATATTTGCCATATGTTTGTCAATGAGCTAAGTACTTCATATGGGTTATTTCAATTCATCCTCTTAATAACCCCATAGCATCAGTATTATTATTCTAATTTTATTCATAAGGAAAGTGAAGATTTAGGATTAAGTAACTTGTCCATGATCACAAAACTATTTTATGGCTGTAATCAATTTAGTCTTCAAACATTTTGAATAAAGATTAGAAATAAGAAATACTCCCTAATGTTATGAGATTAAAACCACATAGAATATAGGAAAGGATAATTAAAAGACTCTTCTCATTTATGAGCATCAATTAAAAAAAACCAACATGATGGCAAATTGAATCAGATAGAGTATGAAGAAGATACACAGTCCTTTTAAAAAGCATTTGAACAACCACTCACCAAGAAACAGGAATTTACAGGAACTTGCTCAACTCGTGTACAATGATAAAACACTTGACGGAGCCCTTTTAAAAATTAAAACAAATCAAGTATATTTACTATTGTTAGTTCCATTCGACATTGTACTGTGCAACACGGGAAAAAACTGTCATATGAAGACGATGTAATTTCTCTTATAGAAATGCCAAATAAACCCAAAGATAAAATATTAAGAATTTTACAAGATGGCTAGTTCCAAGATCAATATGTTAAAAAGCAAAAGCATTTCTATATCTCAGCAGTAAAGGCTTACAAAACAAAATTTAAAAAAAATTTTAACTAGCAGTTAACAAAAAAGGAAACCAGACAACTATATTAGAAGATTACAGAAGTTTTTATTTTTTTTAACATTTTGAACTTCAAGTTACTAATACTGCTCGACTCTTGGGTCATTTATCAGCATCGGCCCATTCTCTCATTCCTATTTCCATTCCACAGTGACCACAGAAAAACATCCTAATGTATCCTTTTGTTTATATGAGTTCTTGTAAACTGTAGATTACTGTTTTATGTGCAGGTGTATTTTTGTGATGTAAATAGTAATGTGCAATAGATTCCATTCTTTTAGTTATTATGTTGTTAACTCTATCAGTTTCAGGAGAAAATTATATAAAGACATCGAAGAAGACCTGAATAAATGTATCACACTCAAAGATTAAAAAAAGATATTCTGAGAAAAAAAATACTGTGAATATGTCAGTTATCCTCAAATGAATCTATAAATTTAACACAATGTGGTGAAACTATCCTGTGTGTTGGTGCTCATGTGTGTGTAACTTGATAAGTTAATCCTAAAAATTATACGGGAGATAAAAGGAGCAAGAATAGCTGAGACAGTTGAAGGAAAAAGAATAATAGGAAATGGGGTTGGGACTGGGGGGGCTTTCCACACCACACAAAAAGACATTTTTAAAGTTATGCTTAGTGAGAGAGGCCAGGCATCAGGCACATAAAGACAAATACTGCATAATCTCACTTACATATGGATTTAAAAAAAAAAAAAAAAAAAGAGCTCATAGAAGCAATGAATGGAATGGTGGCTACCAGGGCCTGGAGGTGGAGCATGGGGAGGGAAGTGGGGAACGGGGAGATGTTGGTTACAGGTACACAGTGTCAGGCAAGGGGAATGAGTTCTGCAGATCTACCGTACATCATGGTGACTGTAATTAACAGTAATGTATAATATACTTGAAAACTGCCAAGAGAGATTTTAAATATTCTCACCACAAAAAAAGTAGGTGAGGTAATGACTATGTAAATTTTCTTAGGTCAAAAAACATCACATCGTTTCTGTCTAATCAGACAAATTCTGGTTAGAGGTTATCTCTGAAGAGGAGAGAGAAAAATACAATAATACACAACAAATATATACAATTTATCATTTGTCAATAAATAGAGATTCGGGAGGCTGAAGCAGGTGGAGTGCTGAGGCCAGGACTTCAAGGCCAGCCTGGGCAACATGGCGAGACCCTGTTTCTACAAAAATTTTAAAAAAATAGCCAGGTGGGGTGGCATGGGTCTGTAGTCCCAGCTACTTGGGAAGCTGAGGTGGGAGGATTGCTTGAGCCCGGATGACTGAGGCAGCACTGAGCCATGACTATGTCACTGCACCCCAGCCTTGGACACTGAGAAAGACCTTGTCTCAAAAATAAAAAATAAAGTTATAGTAAGATAACGAGGTATCAGAGAAGACAAAAATATACAGACCAGTGGAAAAGCAGAGCCCAGAAACAGCCCACTGTGGCAGAGACTAAGTTGGCTCACTCAACAGTTATCCCAACTCCATTCTTCTTTGTTTTCTTCTACAGTGGAAACTACTCAATTCAATGCTCTATTTTAATTCCCAGCCTCCTTTCAGCTAAGAGTGGTATATGAAACAGTTTTATACAATAAAATTTAGGGATAAGGTCTTAAAGATTTTCCCTTCCTGAAAAACTAAAAGGTAAATCATGACAAGATCAGGCCTTTGTCCTTTATACTTCTCCTCTTCTTCCTGACTTGAACACAAACCTGAGAGTATGGCAGCCATGCCATAACCATGAGGAAAATGTTAAGGATGGCAATGATGTAACGTAAAAGGAGCCTAGGTCCTTGAGGATACCACTGAGCTCCTATGCCAGCCTCAACGACTCTGCTCCGGGCCACAGACCACTTACTGCATGAGACAAACTCCATGCTTAATAGGCCACTATATTTTTTTCTATTTTTTTGCAATCAAATTGAATTGTAACACATACACACACACTCTCTCTCTCTCTCTCACACACACACACACACAAACACATGGAATCTTGATACTGACAGAGTTGAAAGTATAAATCATTACAATAAGTGATGCTAAGACAACTAGTTAGCACATACATAAACAATAAAACTGGCTAACACGGTGAAACCCCGTCTCTACTAAAAATACAAAAATCTAGCCCGGCAAGGTGGCGGCGCCTGTAGTCCCAGCTACTGGGGAGGCTGAGGCAGGAGAATGGTGGGAACCCGGGAGGCGGAGCTTGCAGTGAGCTGAGATCCGGCCACTGCACTCCAGCCTGGGTGACAGAGCGAGACTCTGTCTCAAACAAAAACAAAAACAAAAACAAAAACAAACAAACAAACAAAAAAAAAACTGAATCCCCACCTCACGACTCACACACCAACCAATTCCAGTGGATTACATATTTAAATGTAAAAAGAAAAACTTTGAAAATGTTAGAAGAAAATAAGAATATCTTTGACATTGCAGTAGATAAGGACCACTTAAATAAAAAACAAAAAATAAAGGTTAATACCTCAAATTGCATTGAGATTAACAATATGGTTTTGGCTGGGCGCAGCGGCTCATGCTTGTAATCCCAGCACTTTGGGAGGACAAAGTAGGTGGATCTCAAGGTCAGGAGTTCAAGACCAGCCTGGCCAAGGTGGTGAAACCTCGTCTCTACTAAAAATACAAAAAAAAAAAAAAAAATTAGCCAGGCCTGGTGGCGGGCCCCTGTAGTCCCAGCTATCTGGGAGGCTGAGGCAGGAGAATGGCGTGAACCCCGGAGGTGGAGGTTGCACTGAGCTGAGATGGCGCCACCGTACTCCAGCCTGGGTGACAGAGCAACACTCCATCTCAAAAAAAAAAAAAATATGTTTCATGAAAAGACAGGTAAAGTAACACATAAGCCACAAACGGGAAGATCTTTGTAACACATAACCAACAGGTTAACAGTTGTAATGTCCAAAGAACTACTATGAATTATTTAGAAAAGAAAGTAACCCAAAGCCATGAGCAGGTATTTCAAAGAAAAAAACACCACCACCAATATATAATAAATATATGAAAAAGATACTCAACCTTAATGGTAAAATTAAAGAGACAGTGTGACACCATTTCACACCATCAGATTTGAAATAAAAGAAAATCAGTAATGGCAAAGATATTGAACAAGGAGGGCTCATATACTTATGGTGGCAATCACAACTCAAATGAACACAACCTTGAAATATAGCTTGTTATATATAATACTGACAGGTGAAAACAGCTGGGCATCTGGGTCCAGTGGGGACTTGGAGAACTTTTCTCTCTAGCTAGAGGATTGTAAATGCACCAATCAGCGCTCTGTAAAATGGACCAATCAGCACTCTGTAAGATGGACCAATCAGCACTCTGTAAAATGGACCAATCAGCACTCTGTAAGATGGTCCAATCAGCGCTCTGTAAAATGGACCAATCAGCAGGATGTGGGTGTGGACAAATAAGGGAATAAAAACTGCCACCCCAGCCAGCAGTGGCAACTCTCTAGGGTCCCCTTCCCCGCCCTGGAAGGTTTGTTCTTTGGCTCTTCATAATCTTGCTGCTGCTTACTCTTTGGTTCCGCACCACCTTTAAGAGTTGTAACACTTAACAGGAGGGTCTGCAGCTTCATTCCTCAAGTCAGTGAGACCACAAACCCACTGGGAGGAGCAAACAACTCCGGGCATGCCACCTTTAAGAGCTGTAACACTCGAGGTCTGTGGCTTCATTCTTGAAGTCAGCGAGACCAGGAACCCACCAGAAGGAATAAATTCTGGACACAATATGGAGGAAGAGGCATATAGCCCATTTGACCCATAAAGTTCATTTCTAAGTACAAATCCTGAAGAAATTCTCACACAAGTACAAGAATGTCTATTACAGTAGCAGATGAAGTAGCACACACACAAACACACCCACAGCCCCCACCTATCCACTGACAGGAAAAAAAGCATAATGATAGATGTATACACTAGAATACCACAGAACAGCTGAAAATTGATGAGAACCGTATATATTAGTATAAGTGAAACTGGTAACAAAGGAAATTCCAGAAAAATACATAGAGTGTGACACATCTATATAAAAATTACAATTATCAGAGTGGAGAATCAGGAAAAATAACTAATGGGTGGTTCTAGGCTCAATATCTGGGTGATGAAATAATCTGTATAAGAATGATACAAGTTTACCTGTATAATAAACCTGCACATGTACCCCTGAACTTAAAAAAAATGTAAATGGCCAGGCGTGGTGCCTCAAGCCTGTAATCCCAGGACTTTGGGAGGCCGAGGCAGGCGGATCACGAAGTCAGGAGATTGAGACCATCCTGGCTAACACAGTGAAATCCCATCTCTACTAAAAATACAAAAAAAAATTAGCCGGGCATGCTGGCGGGCACCTGTAGTCCCAGCTACTCGGGAGGCTGAGTCAGGAGAATGGTGTGAGCTCCCTGGAGGTGGAGCTTGCTTGCAGTGTGCCGAGATCACACCACTGCACTCTAGCCTGGGCGACAGAGCAAGACTCTGTGCCAAAACAACAACAAAAAACAAACAAACAAACAAAATTGAATAAAAAATATTTTTATTAGTGTTGGGAGAAATACCTATAGCAAACACTAAAGAGAAGCAAGAGAATGACAAATTCTGGTTAGAGGTTATCTCTGAAGAGGAGAGAGAGAAATACAATTGCGGAGGAACACAGTTATTGGAAATGCCCTGTTGCTTTAGCTGAATAGCAAGTATGTGAGTGTTCAGTTTATCTTTATTGTTTGTACCTTACATATGGGTACTAGATATTTTTACTTGTATAAAATATTTCATAAAGTTACCAGGGCTTCAAACTCTACTTTCAAAAAAGTTGCCATGAAATTGGTTAATATTGTTCTATGTTACAGAGAGAAGATAGTTTTAGAAATGTGGAAACATGGAGAAGAATCAATGAATTCAACTGAGTTCTAACACATTCTGGAGTAAATACACTCTGAAATCTCTTAATGTGCAAATGACAAAAACTCTTGCAGCTAATACAAAGTATAAGGACAGGAACCACCAAGACACCGGAGGGGATTTGCGGAGCAAACTTCTGACGCTGTAACTGGCAAACAACCAACCAACAAACTGGTGAATTTCACCATGAGCAAATGGACAGTATTTTTACTGAAAATACAATCTACATTTACTGGTTTGATGGGTTCTCTCTCAGGCACAACTTAGGAAAGAGACCTTGATGATATCATAAACTATTTTTGAAGACACTGACCCAGTGAGCTGTTACCTAGAAAAACGTCCAACAAAATGTCCACAACCATCAGAAAAGGTGCAAAATATTATCCTAGGATTTTGGAGAATGAGGGTGCTTCCACAGTTGGAATGCTGTGTGAAGTTCAAGTTGCTGCACTTGAAGAAAAATGTAATGGAGCTGGAGGAGACGCAAAAAGATTAAGTATAATGATTAGGTGGATAAAGTTGTGTCCAATGAGGTCACACTTAAATATGAGAGTCTGCCAATCTGGAAAATGGGATTTGAAAGGAAATACCACTAACATGCATCAGTTTACTTAAAGGTATGGGTGAGGTAACCACCTGCTTGTGGAGTGGGGCATCCCAAAGCTTGAGGTAAGGAAGGGGAAGCAAATGCATTGGCCTGAAATGTACTAGCTACCCTGTAAGGTGCTTTCTCACACACCAGTTTAGTTTTCTAATACTAAAAGTAATTTGTACAGGCTAATCATGTGAAACTTGTCACTTCAAAAGATGCTACACAGTCACTATATAAATTGGCTACTTCTATATTTTTACTTCTTACCCTTGTTCATGCTCCTATGACTGCATTTATTTACTTACTAATCTATCTTCCCTAATTGTCCTTTAATTTCTTTGAGTGTATCATTAGTTCTATTGCATCTTATATGTCCAGCACACAATACCCAAGAAGTTTAGTGAACGTAATATGTACTTATTATGTAAAATGTTGAATGACCAAAATAGCTTTAGATGCAAATCCAAACATGCATTAATGGTCTGCTAGTGAAATAAAGGATTTGGGGGGACATGCCTAACTTTTGATACTAATGCCTGAAAAAGCCAAATCACACCAAGATACTCTTCTGTAACAATGACTTTCCTGTGGGAGACAAGTGAAGCAGTATAAGGGACCCCTGGGTCCAAGTCCAGGTGGCAGTTTGTACGCTTACTACGCACTAATAAAAAATACATACCTGAATATATACAGCATAAAATACATCTCTATGCAGCAGATAATAGTGATTTGGAGAGTCCCATTTTATCTTCCTCTAAAATGTCTGCATGAGTCAAAGACCCATGAAGGAAAAGGTCAATATAGGCCTTAGGTAATGGACAGACCAGTTGAAGAATTGATCAGTAAACTAATTTGATTCAGCCAACACAATGGACATTACTCCCACGGTTGTAAGACTAGATTAATTTAGGCCAAAGAGTTGGATTCTATTGATTTTTCTATCCTGACTATGTCATATAAGCCAGACTTTGAAAAACTAATTCAATGTGGAATTATTGAGACTAGAAAAATATTCTCATCTCGGCCAGTCACGGTGGCTCACGCCTGTAATCCTAGCACTTTGGGAGACTGAGGCAGGCAGATCACGAGCTCAGGAGTTTGAGACCAGCCTGGCCAACATAGTGAAACCCCATCTTTACTAAAAAACAAAACAAAACAAAATAACAACAAAAAACACACCCACACACACAAAATTAGCTAGGCGTGGTGGTGGGCACCTGTAATCCCAGTTATTCCGTCTCAAAATAAAAAAGAAAGAAAAATCTTCACATCTAATGAAATATAAGTGGGTCTCTGTGGTCAAAAATTTGGAAACACGGTTGACTATCTCAAGAATAGTTTCATAGTCACCTGGAAACAGGATTTAAATGCAGCAGTATTGCAAAACTCAGGAGCAAGCATCGTAAGAGAAGAAAAAGTCTTGGAACAGCAAATTTTCCCCAAACAGATGAGGCTACAGGGTGAGGGCTGGCAGGTTAACATAGGTGTGCTATTTTGAAAACTACATTTATGTAGTTCAATAACATCCTTTGTGTTCCCCAGATACCACATTGTTCTTCCTTTTAACTGAATGCAGACACTTGGTATTTTCCCTCCTGTAGTAGACATCTTTTTACATCAGCACCTATGATTTTTATGATCCTCACAAGCTCCTGCTTGTGATGCTTATCTTGGCTTTCTCTAAAAAACTATTCAGGCATGAAGGGAACATGTATTTATTCTCATCCAAAACTGCACAATTAATATTTGTAAGACATCTATGAGTTAAACAAGAGCCAGCATTTTATGAGTAGCCAAATCTGGAGTAAGTCAAGGTAAGCAATGAGTGAGGGTAACCCAGTGACTTACTAGTAGAAATAATTCCTATCTACTCCAGTAAGTCTTGCTGTTTCTTATCTAAAATATGTTAACAGATTACTTGATGATACAAAAACGCCCTCTGGCCCCACAAACTACCCAGTATCACCACAAAAGGGGCAATGCCTTACTTTTTGGTTTCGGCTTAAATTAGATCAGTAATACATCAACACATATTTTTCTGACCATTTCAAAGAAGGCTAAATCCTCTACGATTATCCTCCATCTTCTATCTCTGTTGTCCCGCTCTTCATTTCTTTTTCAGGCTGGAGTGCAGTAAAGCATGCTCGGCTCACTGCAGCCTCAACCTCCTTGTCTCAAGCGATCCTCCAACCTCAGCCTCCTGAGTGGCTGGGACTACAGGTGCACACCATCATGCCTGGTTACATTTTTCATATATGTGTGTGTGTGTGTGTATTTGTATATATGTGTATGTGTGTATATATGCACACACACATATATATATACATACTGTGTGTGTGTGTGTATATATATATATATGTATGTTTTTTTTTTTTTTTTTTTTGCAGAGAGGGAATCTTGCCATGTTGCCCAAGCTGGTCTAGAACTCCTGGACTCAGGTGATCCGCCCACCTCAGCCTCCCAAAGTGTTGGGTTTATAGGTGTGAGCCACTGTGCCCAGCCCATCTCTTCCTTTTCAGAAGTAGAAATTATTAGGTTTATCTCCTTCCAGACATATCTATACATACATATACACACATTTATATGTATGTGTGATTGTACATAAATGTAGCTACAGAAACTATAGGGTGTCTCATAAAGGGTATGTGATACTTTTTTCCTCCCCGCCCACTCAGTGCATCTTAGAGATCTCTGTGTGTTGAGCTGGATACAGATCTAACTCATTCTGTTTAGCTGCTCCATAGGTGGTTTCCCGTGGATATGGGAGCACTTTTGCTTTTGTTATGTGGCAGTAGATATTCTGATGCTTACCTCCTGCCAGTTATACTGAAGTAGAAATGCTGGGTTGGATAGATACTTCTAACTCACTTCCTAACGTGGTTGTACCCTTTATAATCCCACCAGCAATATGTCAGTTACTCCACACTTTCACCCCTTCTTGATATTACAACGTTTAGAGCAATTCACTTTGACAAGTCTTTTTTGAGCCCCTAAGTCTAGTTGTTCCTCTAAGCAGTAATAGGTAAGATGGGCCTAAAAATAATAACGGGTAAGAAGGCAATTTATACTCTCTTCTGAGGCTGCCGGCAGTTGGAGAGTTGACTGAAACAGAACAGGGACCCATTCTTGGGGGCCTGCCGGACATCTCTCACCCCCAGAGCATGGACATAAAGGAAAATCTTAAATTTCTTCAAGGGAAATTCCTGGCACCTAGCCAGCCTTGAGAAGTAAATGAGCAACATGAGAAGCAAGAAGGCAGTAGTAGCTTAAAACAGTAGCCAAGGAAGGTAGAGTCAGGAGAGTGTTTTGTTCCTCATAGAAACTGAAGATAACATCTTAACCCATGTCCCTGAGTTGTTTTTCGGAAACCCACACCTCCACCGAATGGATCCTCTGGCACGTCGACCTCAGGTAAGGGGGAAACTAAGGACAGAATTCTCACCACTGTTCTTTGTTCTAAATTTCTTTCTAAGGGGCCTGGAGGAGGTCACGTCCATAAGCCAGTGCTAACATTCTTTTCTGCTGACCCTAAATTTTTAGATAAAGCTCTCCCTCCTTAACCAATTGCAAATAAGAACATCTTCAAATCCGTCTATGGATCTGTGGGTCCCCACTTTGAGATGCCCTCCCTTTTTAAGTCAAACCAATGTGTAGCCTTGATGTGCCGATTTATCACTTTGCCTGTGACTTCTGCCTCCCCACCTTTAAAAACCCTTATCTATAAGGCATCAGGGAGTTTGGGTCCTAGGCATTAGCTGCCCGATTCTCCTTGCTTGGCATCCTACAATAAATGCCTCATTTTTACTCACTGCAATCCTGATATAAGTGTTTGGCTTTGCTGCACTGGGTGAGCGGACTGGATAACACTAACAGTTATCTCTCTCAAAACAAATAGTGTACACTTCCTCTTCCTGTTTTTTGCTGATGTTGGCTGGAAATTGCACCCATTCATGTGCCCTCCTCCCCCTTCATCTTACACCAACCACCAGCACACCCAGCCAGAAGGCCCTGTGGGCCCTAGACGACTGGCTGGCTGAAGGTACACTAGAGAACCAAAACAAAGCCTTTTTTCCCACTGCTGCTATTCCTATTTCCGAAAGAAATACTAATAATAAACCATCTTTTGAAAAGAAATCTTGTTTATGTTATACAATATTTAACAGAGCTCTGCCTTTCCAGAAGCCTACTGTCAGAGCTACTCAGTCACTTAGATGAGCTTCCTAAATTATTCATTCCATTTTTTGTGATTTTCCTATACGTGCTTAAGAGTTCTCAATAAATAAGTTTAAGTAAAATGTATAAAGGAAGAAGTCCCCTCAAAATAGTGTTTTGGGAGGGGATAATAAAGAGGACCGTTGGTGTGGATGCATTCAGAGTGCTGAGCTGTGTGTCCTCTGAGAGATTCATTAAAGCACAACGAAAACATTAGAGACAGCAATGGCATATTTAACCAGTCAATTAGAGCACCATTAAAAGCGCAAATCCGATCATCAGCGTCTGCCTTTCAGAAGCCCAGAGAAAGAAAGAGGAATCCTGCAGCTCTGTGTTCCTGCTATTATCTCAGATTTTAAAATCTTTCTCAGAAGAGGCCGACTTTTACAAGGAAGATAGTCTATAAGAAAAAAAAATACATCTCTTTGAGCTACGCGACAATCCTTAGTGACACCTATACTTGGCTAATGTAGGGTACTCATCAGGCTGCAAACAAGTTCCCTTGCTTCTTCCCAAAGTTCCCTACCAGCTCATAACTGAGTGGAGATAAAATCGTAAGTCTTCTGGGGATCCTGGTGGAACAACTCTTAAAATTGCTTAGACACATTTGAAAGATCCCTCCCAGGCCTCCTGCATCATGTTTCAACGATTATTCTAAGGGAGTATGAGAAAACGAAGGATGTGAAAAGGGAAAACAAACTCCTGCAGTGCCCGCCCACTAAACAAAGTCATTTTTCCTCCAAGATGTCTCAGCCACTGGGCAACTTGACAAGTAGGTTCTTGTGGAAGTGCCGTTCCTGAAATTCCCAAGCTCTAACAGTGAAGAATCTCAGCAGCTTCAGGAAACAGAAGTCACGGGATGTTCAAGTCACACTTGGGTACCTGCTATGTTGTGTTATCTCAGGTATTTGAAAAGTTCTGTGAAAACCTTAACGTGGTACCCTACAGAATTATGCTAACAACTTTGACTTTTCTTCATTAACATGTATCCCCTGAACTATAACTGTTTATTACTCATTTTAAAAATATGAAGTCATGGGAAAAATCCTCTAAGTTAATTGGGTCTCACGATGTGAATGCTAGAAAATAAGGAATCTAGTAAGCTCAGATTGAAACACACCTGAAAAGTTTGGTTGTTTGTTTTTGTTTTTTTGCTCATCTTCCTCTTGGAGGAGAGAGGGAAAAAAATCCTGAATAAGCTAAAATCAAGGTTTTGTTTCTACATGTGTATTTATGTTGCCTTAAATGGATACAGGAAAACCCAGAAATGTAGGTCTAAGGTATTTTGTTTTTATTGTTTATTCAACAAGAGGATTTTGTTTATCTGAAATATCTGGGTGAGGATTATTAAAATCTTCAAAGCACACAACTTAATATCGACCTGCACATGAAGACTTCACAAAATAGAGAGAAAGCAAAACCTTTCTTTGAGCAGAGTTTTTTAAACCCAAGAGAGCACCTATCATCACTAATAACTGAATGGTACACATGTTAAGGATCATTGTGCCATTTGATATGGAATTAGCTCATTAACTCGAATGCAATACAAGAGATGGGGACAGGTGGAAAAAGAAGGAAATGTGCACCATATGATGAACAATAAGCTTATCTGGAAATTCTAGATCATTCAGTATTGGGGTGGCCTTCTACTACCACAAACCAAAGACAAAGACACAAGCCTTACCTTCAAGGAGCTTACAATACAAAGATAACAGACAATGCATGGCTGGCACCATGTTATACCTGATGATAGGGATAAGGGGAAAGAGGTCAGGTCAGAGAGATCTCCATTTCTGGGAGAAGGGATTTCAGAAAGACTTCAGCAAGAGAGTAGTCCCTACATGACTATTTACTGTCCACTTAAGGCCTGCCCTTTGCTATTCTCTTTGGATCAGAGCTTCTACCCAGAAATAAGACTGCCCAGCGGAAATGGGGGAAAAGAGATACAGCCATGAGGCACCTTTAGTGTCTGACTAATAGGCTCCAGTTTCATGTTTTATATTCATCAATCTCAACTTGCTCTACCTCTGGCTTTCATTGTGCTACCATTGACTGGTTCTGCTCGGAGATGTGAGGGGAGCTTTGCACAGGTGCATAAATATTCATTTCAGAGACAGCTACGAATAACCTTCTAGTGATGGAATACAACATCCAGTTCCAGAAAATAAAGTCAAGAGTTTGAAAAGAGATCGTCATCCCAAAAAGTATTTTTCTAAAAGAGAATACTAGTCACAAATCTGCACTGAAGAGAATACCCACAACATACACACACACAAAATGTAGTTGTGAGCAGAGTTCTTTATTACTACCAATCAGAGTTTGAATATTTTTCATTTGTTTTTTAGAGATGAGGTCTATGTTGCCTAAAACTCCTGGGCTCACGTGATCTTCCAGGTTCAGCCTCCCAAGCAGCTGGGACTATAGGTGCACACCATTGTACCCAGCTTGGAATCATTTTGGCCTGTAGTCAGAAATATCTTAACATCCATTCGTGAAATAAAATTGGGGCCAAATCCAGCAAAGAGTAGAACATTAAATTTTGATACTACTGTACTTTTATAGAGTGAATACCCACAGACTCACATACCCACACACTTCTATACCCTGTGCAGTGCCTTTATGCATATCCTCCTGGATCCCTGTATCCATCAGAGACCTCTCTAGCTGGCAACTATGGAACCCAGCTGTTACGAACTAAATGTTTGCATCTCTCTCTTCCCCTAGATTTGTAAGTTGAAGTCTAAATCCTTCATGTGATGGCATTTGGAGGAGGGGCTTTTGGGAGATATTTAGATTCTGAGGGTGGGGCCTTTATAAATGGGATTTGTGCCCTTATAAGTAGGCAGAAAGACTAGAGCTCTCTTTTCCCATCATGTGAGGATACAAGAGAAGCCAGCAGTCTGCAACCCAGAATGGGGCTCCCACCAGAACCTCATCATGCTGGCACCACGATCCCACACTTCCAGACTCTAGAACTGAGAGATACAAATTTCTGTTGTTTATAAGCCACCCAGTCTATGGTATTTTGTTATAGTAGCCAGAATAAACTAAGATGCCAGCAAATAAGACCGAGGTTCCAATCCTGGTTCTGCCACTAATCAGCAGGTAATATACTTAACTACCAGCCTCAGTTATATCTTTGTGAAATCCAGATGATAAGAATACCCAAAAGGGTTATATGTACATAAAAGCCCTTAAGAAACCATGTATCTTGTGTAGTATTTTTTCTAATTAAACTGCCTTTAGTACAAAAAGTTACACCCTTACCACTTAAAGGATGGGAAAGTACTACTTCCAGGAGCAACTTTTTTTTTTTTTTAACAACTAGCTAAAAAATAGGGAATAGTGCCTGTAGCCTGCAGTCTTTTGAACTCAGGAACAAAGGCCCATCCTCACTTCTGAGCCTGGATCCATCATCATCTGAAATCTGGAAGCCAGGCTGAAGAGCACCAAAGGACCACAGGGGGTGCCCACATTTGCCACGTTTTCTTAAAAACAAATTAACATGTTTCGACTCAGTAATTTCAAAGTATTGAAATCAAAGTATTTTAAAGTATTAATTCAATTCCTGATATTTTTCTATTTCGCTTCACCTGTCAAGAGTCTCATAACTAAGTTTTACATCTACTTTACAAAGAATGCTTAGTATATGCTAAGTACATGCTTAGTATTTGCTGTAACTTTTCTCCTCACACTGCCTCCTTCCTTCTCACATTAAATACCTCTTCAAAATAATGCTACTGATTTGTAGCTGTAATTAAGATTTTTCATCTCTACATAAGATCAGAGAGTCAGGGAGACCAATTACGAACAATGTAGGACCATGTCAGTACATTTTCTTGAAAGATTTAAAGATTCAAAAAACAACAAAATTGCGAGTCTCAACCTAGTAGAAGCTTCAGACCAAATGGTGTCAGAAAACAGACTGTAGACCATAGCAGACAACACAGGGTTATTTTGTTGGTGTTTCTTTCTGAATTGCTACCTATTGTGGTCTCCCTCTCGAATCCTTTGCAAACAGCAGGATTTCTCTTCTCTCTATAGTTTTAGATTTCACCAGAAATTCAGAAGCTGAGTCAGGACTACATGTGGTCCCATCTGCCAAGCAAGAAGGCTGAACTGTTTTGGCAATACAATCATGACAGGAGGAGTCAGAATTTCCCACAGCCTCTCCAGAAAACAGACAGACTACAATTGCTCCAACTAGATGTTACATTCCTCAAAGCCACAGGACAAGCCAGAACATTTATCTTGAAAAGCCTCATTAACAGAAACATCTTATGCAATTCTTTATCTCCCTTAGAGGGCTATTAAAGTGACTTACACCAACTGGGTATTCAATGGAGTTGCTGACTAAATAAAACACGGTGGAGATCAACACTAGCACACAGGATTCATCCATGGTGCACTTTTAAGGAGCCTGTTGACTCTATGGCCACATGAAAGGACAGGTAAGTTTTAAGATGTGGAAACTCTTCCCACAATCCTAACCATGCCAAGCTAGAAAACAAGCGAACGGGGCTGATTTCTGTAAGTAAAGTCATTCCCATATTGACGTTTTCTTCTTCTTGTTTTTAAAAATGTTGCCAGGCTGGACTCAAACTCGTGGGCTCAAGTGATTTTCCTGCCTTAGCCTTCCAAGTAGCTGGGGCTACAGGCACACATCGCCATGCCCAGCTTCCCATCTTTGCATCTTGATAGAGGCCCTATAGTGCTCCTCATATAAATAAGGTATGATAAATGAGATAAATAAGACACAGAAGAGTTCACAAAAACCCCCATGTGATGACAGATAATCACTCTAACAGAGATAAGTGAGCCTAGACCCAGTCTAATATGCCAAGCGGGGCTTCAGAGAGAGGAATCTTTTTATAGGCTTCAGAGAAAAGACAATTTCCTTATATGTGGCTCAATCAGGCAGATGGGAGAGCATGCACTGAGCTATTAGTCACATGCTTGTCTGGTCTATACTGACCAGTGGCTTAGGAGGGCAGCAGACAAGGCTGGCGACTTGTGCTGCAAAGGGCCTCTTACAAAGTACCAAACAGTTTGAAGTTTGTTTTGAGAAAACAGAAATTTGAAGTGGCTCAAGCAGAGAAGTTCCATAATCAGGTTTTTAGAAAAATAAGTCTGCAGGCAGTATAACAGCACCTCAACTAACCCCATTTGTCTATGTGCCAAGCAATGTACTAAGGGCTTGATGTGCCTCGTCTTCACAATAGCCCTGTTGGGTAGGCAATGTTGTCCTCTTTTAGAGGTAAAGAAATGGGATTTCAGTCAGTCACTGAGACTGACTGACTTGTTTGAAGTGTCATGGCTAGTAGTGGCAGAGCTGGGACTCAGACCAGGTTCTCACTCTGATGCCTGTGCGCTTAAGCACTATACTCTACTGCCTGCAGTATTTGGAGGAATGAGAAAAATAGGAGATCAGGAAGTGAGAGCACAGTGTGCAAGCCACTGTACTAGTCTAGCCCAGCGAGGAGGGACATCTGAACCAGGGCAAGGAGAGTTCGGCAGGAGAACTAGCGAGACACATTGACACGGCTCAGAGCTGCTGTTTAGCAAGCTGATCCTGGTGCACTGGAGGATATTTCAGAGCAAAGGGTGTTCTTCAAAATTTTTAGAAGAATGTTTCCACTTACAAGCCTTAACTTGGAAATAAAACTCTATAATCAATTATTTTCTATGGCAAAAATAGGAACACTTAAGAAACCCAATGAACAAAAATGTTCTCAAAGCTTATTACTCACTATAAAACATTTTTGCATTTTCCAAATCCAGGGTGCATAAGAACACAAGAATCTACTTCACACCCACTAGGATGGCTATGACAATATTTAAAAAAACTGGAAAATAATAAGTGTTGATAAAGATGTGGAGAAATCAGAATCCTTGTGCATTGCTGGTGGAAGTGTAAAATGGTGCAGCCTCTGTGGAAAACAAGTTTGGTGGATACTCAGAAAGTTAAACATAGAATTACCATGTGACCCAGCAACTCCACTTCTAGGTATATATCCAAAGGAACTGAAAGCAGGGACTCAAACAGATACTTAAAGGCCAATTTACAATAACCTAAGGTGGAAACAACCAAAGGATCTGTCAACAGATACATGGATAAACAAAATACAGCCCATACATACAATTGAATTTTATTCAGCTATGAAAAAGGAATGAAGTTCTGATACATACTACAACATGGATAAACTCTGGAAACATTTTGCTAAGTGAAATAAGTCAGACACAAAAAGACAAATATTGTATAATTTCAATTACATGAAATTTCTAGAATAGGCAAATCCATAGACACAGAAGGTAGATTTGAGATGACCAGGGGCTGGAGGCAGGGACGGAGAGTTACTGCTTAACTCTGGTTGCAAAGTCTCTATTTGTGGTAATGGAGATGTTTTGGAACTAGTGGTGATGGTTGTAAAACACTGTATAAGTACTTACTACCACTGAATTTTAACCATTAAAATTAAAACTTGTTAAACTGGCAAATTCAATGTTATATATGTATTACAATTTAAACCTCCTTGAAGCAAAATAAAAACACTAATGTGCAAAGTTGCCTCAACTACTACAAGAGGGAATAAATGCAACCTATCTTGTCTTTAGGTCTATGTCAAATGCAAATATGCTTAGAACTAGATACCTTTAAAATATATTATTCAAAACAATTCAGCGGCTTCCTGCAGGCTAATATCTAAACTATTTTACAGGGGATACAAGGCCTCTGCTGATCTGGTTCCTACTTACCTGTCAAAGTCCAAGCTCATCTCCCATACTGCCTCTGCTATCTATAAATTTATGGCCCCACAATACAGAAGAGTCACAGGATGTGCCAGGTTCTCTCATCTCTCTCTGCTTGTCCACGCAGTTCTGTGTACTTAGAAGGGGCTCACATACCCCCCACCCCCAACTCTTATCATCTAGCCTAATCCATGATCAAGCCTTCCCTACACTTCTGAAGCTCCTTTACCCATGGCCCATTACCTTGATTTATCCCTCCGCGATGGCAATCGTAATATTCCAATTCCTCACTTGCATGCCTATATTCTACTGGACTGTTACTTTATTAAGAACAGGAACTATGTCATTCCATGTTTCTCTACAAGGACTAGTATTCCATAAATGGTTTTTAAATAAATGAGCAAGACAGTAAGCCCAGCACTCAGCTGGGGAGTAAAGATTCTGATCACCTGCATTCAAAGACAAAGTCACTCACTGCTGCTGCCTCATTGTCCTTCAATGGACACCAAGTTTAAGTATGAATACCAGGTGTCAAGCAAAAAAACAAACACAAAAAAACAATCAAAGTCAGAAAAGCCTCAAAGGATCACCTGCACAGTGAAACAATCCACACAACCTGGAACCTGAGGAAGTTCTGAGAAGGCAGGTGGGAAGCAGTTTATTGAAAATGTGCTCCATGTGAAACAGAATTGTTCAATTATAATAATGAACTGAAGTAGCACTGTGGTGAAGGGAAGCAAAATCTTAAGGTGAAGAGTAAAACTGTTAGTAATCACCCAATACTACCAACCTCAAATAGGTAATTTGACGATTCTTATCTAAATATGTCTGTTTCCAAGCAGACGGTCTTCCACATTTTATGGGACTACATTAAACCTTTAAAATCCATCCATGTTTCTTTGTTCTGCTTCTACATCCGATGACTAGGTTACTCTGAAGCTCCACCTAACAGATGGAACTGATATAAATAGGGGATTTTCCAGTCATCAGGAAATAAATGCCTCTAAATAAAAATCAACAAACTAATACTCAGATTTATCAACTCCTGTGAGTTTGGTCACCATGAATTACGGCCTCATCAGCACTACACAAACATAATTAAAAGTGGGGCCTTTGGTCCTTTGGCACTGAGAATCACATCCTGAGTAATGATGTCTTTCAGGGCTTACGGTTCTTCCTTGTGGCTAACATGAGGGTTATTTGAAGCAAGACTTTGTCCCGGTCACCTTTCTTCCTCCCCTCTAACAGGCTGGGGGGCTGCTATACTCCCTAGAGTTCTCCTTCCATCATTAGCTACTTCGAGCTCCACTCAATTTTTATTATATACAACTCCCATTTATACCATTGTTTCTTTTGGAAAACTCATTGCACATCCCCAACAGCCAGCTTGAAAACAAACTTTTTGACCACTTTTAAGTTGGAGTCTATGTATTGCCTTTGGCCGGATTGGATGGGAGTCACTCCTGATGATGTGTCTGTTGAATTTCTGTGCTACTGCTAACAAGACCCTTTTTTACCAGCACGCCGGATCCTTACACAATTTGACACACATATCAATACCCCATCCTTCTGCTTTTTGGTAGCTTATCAAGAATCCAAGGGGGCAGCCTGGAGCCCTGCCCAGCACTTGGAGATGACCATGTGTTCTGGATCTGACCTCACGGAGGCACAACCTGACACCACAGCAGGTGTCTTGCTGGTCTTCAAGACATTCCAAAAAGAAACAAACTGAACTGTGCTGTGATGCAGTCCCCAATGGCCTAGTAAGTAGCTTACCTAAAGGTTACGACACATGTCATCAGAACCTCACAGAAGCTTTAACATGCTCATTTCAGAAGGACGTGGCTTGGCCTCATCCTAAGTGCTCAGGGACAGAGAAGGCTCACACACACCCTTCAACAAGTCCAATTTGTAAGTCCTCACTCATGCTCCTCATCTCACACCTGAGGGCTGAACCTATGTTGAAGCTGATGCTACAGCGAGAGTGGTGAGCAGCAGGGCCTAGGACTGGATCTCAACTCCTGTTCCCCGACTTAGGCCCATGCACAAACCTGGGATTGTTACTCATTCCCTTTGAGGCTCTGTGTTCTCAGCTTTAATGGGTGCATCACATATAAATCCTGAGGTCTGAAAAGCTGACCAAAAGACAGTACTGCTAAGAACCGATCATTACAAACATGAGGGACAGAAACCTGTTCTTTACTAATTACTGAGACTGATTCCTGAGCCTGGCTCCCTCTAATATGCTGCCCACGTACCTGTTCTCTCTACTGGCTGGGCTGGCTTCTCCTTGCATCCCTTCCATTTTAACTTAACCATTTTAACTCCCTCTGAAAGCTCTGGGGGAACTGAAGCAGTAAGGAGGCGGCAGCTCAGCAGGGTCCTGGAAAGATTGAGGGCTGAGGCCAAGCCCACAGAGGCTATAATGGAAAAAACACACTCTTGGCTTAAAATCAGAAGATTTTAAATTGCCATTTTTGCAAAAATAGGCTCTGTTTATTTGGCGGTTAAATAAAAACTAAAAAAGATAACACTGTTCATTCAGGGGTAATGTGAGAAATGATGGTAATTCAAAGCCTTGGATGCCTCTGAGTCCTTTTACATTGTGGCTGCTTTGTGCTCATTGTACCAAGAAAAACACTTTTCACAGTCCTGTGGCTTGGAACTGAGATGTCCCTCTCATATTGGTCTGTTGTTTTTAATTTAATTTGTTGAACTGTAAACACAAACCTCTGGGCACTAGCAACTCTGAGAGAAAGGATGGCCCAGTCTGACCCCTGAAGGGCCTAGAGAAAAATCAGGTGAAAGTTGAAACCACTCTACAACATCCTTGCCACTCCTCACCCCCATTTCACATTAGCCTCTCACCCTGCCCCATTAGGGTGTTTGATTATTGAATTTTTTTTTTTTTTTTTTTTTTTTTAAAAGAGACGGAGTCTTGCTCTGTCTCCAGGCTGGAGTGCAGTGGCATGATCTCGGCTCACTGCAACTTCCACCTCCCAGGTTCAAGCGATTCCCCTGCCCCAGCCTCCCGAGTAGCTGGGACTACAGGCGCCCGCCACCACTCCCGGCTAATTTTTTGTATTTTTAGTAGAGATGGGGTTTTCACCATGTTGGCCAGGATCGTCTCAATCTCCTGACCTTGTGATCCATCCGCCTCTGCCTCCCAAAGTGCTGGGATTACAGGTGTGAGCCACCGCACCTGGCCGAATCTTTGTTTATAGTATAGATTGAGATAGAGTTCACATTTCATGGAAGTCATTCTTTCAAAGAGTACAAGTCAGGGGTTTTCAGTATGTTCAGAGTTATGCAGCTTTCACTGCCATCTGATTTTTAAACACTTCACCACTCCCAAAAGAACCACCATATGCATTAGCAGTCATTCCCCATTCCTCCTTACCACCAGCCCCTGGCAACCATTCATCTACTTTGTCTCTATGGATTTGCCTATTCTGGCCGTTTTATAAACAGAAACGCACAGTATTTGTCCTTCAGTAACCGGCTGTTGAAGTTCCTTTCCAATCCTCTCCATATGCTTTTGCTCCTCTATCCCTCCCCTGTAATATGGTACATGCCTTAGGGTTCTGTTCCAGGTCCTCTGTTCATTCCACTCTTCACATCTTGCCTTGGTAATCTCTCCCCTCCAAAGGCTTTCACTCCTCTGCTGAAGTCTCTGATCTTTATCTCCAGCCTAGATCTCTCAACAGGCACTGCCTCTTGGGCATCTTTCTTTGAATTTCTCGTGAAGTTGGAGGTCTAAAAGTAAGCTCATTGTCTCCTACTGATCTTTCGAAACCCCCTCCTCTGCCAGCATTCCTTATTTCACACCATCTACCTTTGTCTGGGAACCAGAAACCTAATCATCCTCCTCGAAGCTTCCTTCGCCTTTTTATCCACATCCAATTATCACCAAGCCCAATAATCTTCCCCAAACCATACAGATTAGATTACTTCCATCCTCAATGTCATTATCCTAGTCCAGGCCTTGGTTTTTCACCTGGATTCATGCAACAACTCCAAATTGGCCTCTGTGCCTTAAGTCTTGCCTCCTTTCAACCTATCTCCAGGCTCAGACTGATTGCAAAAGCAGCTCTAATTAGATAATTCCCTTGCATGAGATTCTTCTAAATACCTTACACAACCACTGATCTTCTACACAACCACTGACATCTTCTAATATCTGTCCTCTGCCTCTTTCTCTAGTCTCATGCACCCCTTTTAAATCTAAAATTCAGCTTCATTCCTTTTCTCTTCCAATTCACCAGGATCGTTCCTAATTCCAGGCCTTTATTACAGAAAGAATGAATGAAGAGTAAGTGAAATCCCTACTCTCCTGGCTCCCCAAATTGACCTTTTTGGCCTGGATAACTCATTCAAGACTCAGTCATCTTTGTAAGGTAATTTTCCCTAAAGAAGCAAGACGCCCAAGAAAAATTTAGGAGCACCACCTCAGTCTCCAGCACACTGTATGGTACAGGGCAGGTACTCAAAACTGTTTGCAGAATGACTGCTCAACATCACAGCAGGTAGGTAATGGACATGATGGGATTTCTTTTTCCAACGGTAGGTTCTGATCTAGATTATTTTTGCTTTCCTGCTTCTATATTGGCATATTTCATCAAGGTACCTTATTAGAAGCAATGGCTTCCTAACTTATAAGGTAGACAAAGGACTAGACAAATAAACAGCAGCTCAGTTTTTAAAATTTGTGGGATTTTTTTTTAAATGGAAGGAAAAGAACATGCTGCAAATTTAGAGATCTGCTTCTAGTGTTCCATCTGTCCCTGACTTGCTTTGCTGAAACTGACTTCTTGTGCCTTAACTTCGTCTGCAAAATAATGATAGATTCTACTTTATCAGGATGTTGCAAGAACAAATAAGACATGACATGAAGGCACCTCTACTCTGAATGGAATGGTCTACAAGAAATCCAGTAGATTCACCTTGCTCTTCTATGTCAATATAAAAATATTAATCAACTTACAAGTAACATCACAAACAAATGTATTATGTTTTGTGGGACTTATAAACAGGCCCTGGGCTTGAGACTCTATGGTCACCTGCTAAACACTCAAACCCCTGACATTCTGATTCTTCTGTTGGTTGCTTTGCAGCAGATAAGGAGGAACCCAATTATATTTTCTTTTTAAGCTTTGCTGGATGCGCAACACATCCATTTCCCCTCTCCCACTCTGTATGCAATGCAAATTCTCAAAACAAGGCTTGATTCTCCAAAGGAGAAAGTATGATTATGGTAACACATTAAGAACCGCTGTGAAAAGTCACCTATTGTCTGATAAATTCATAATTATAGGTTGCATCTCCGTTCTCTTAGAGGCATCATAACAGTCTTAGTTTTTAATTCTGCTGGTGGAGAGGAAGACTTTAAATCATTTAGGAGGCCAGCTGTGTTGTACTTCAGCTGCAAAATACGAAAGTTCTCAAGTGTGCTTGGCATATATTCTGAGCTGAAGCATACGCTGCTTATGCAGGCAAAATGTCCTTGTACTGCAGATGCCTGGTAAAGTTACATGGGGATTTTATACATATGTAGTACATCAACACCAGCGCCCTCACTGATGAGTACACACTGCATCACTTTTTCCTTCTGTTTCACATCTTGTAAGTGGGCACGAATTCAACTTGGTACCATACCACCATGGAATTTTAGAATTAAAAGGAGCCTCAGCAATAATCCAAACGCTGAGTTTTAGAGATAAAGAAAATGAAGCCCCAAAGTGTGAGAATTGTATGTGTTCACACTGTCAAATGAAAGGTACTATTTGTGCCATAGGTCTGACAGAGCCTGTCACCAGAAAGGTACTTTCTTTACATCTTTTCAAACTAAGTTCCAAAGGAAAGCATACAGATTAAAAATAAATGAATGACAAATGGAAGGAAGGAAGGATGGGAGCCAAAAGTTTATGATTAGAGGCAATAGAATCTAACGTCTGACTGACTACTTCCTGGCACACAGTGCACCTCCAAAAGCCAACTTTTCCACCTGAAATGGACTTCCCATCCCTTCCAGAAAGTCAATGGCAAGCAGGAACTGGACCGACATCTCTAAAATGATTTGAAGAATTTCAATGTGCTTGGCCTCTATTACTAAAAGAGACAGAACTTAGGGTTTCACCAACCACAGTTTCTCACAGTGGCTTTTTCAAATTTTCCTGATTCTCCTTTACCTCACAATTCTTGCTTCTCAGTCCCTGCCCCGGCTTCCTCAGGAAGCTTTTCCCATTCATTATTCCCTCGCTTTTATATCTCTAATCTCTTTCTTTCTACTTGGTCCTGCTCCCCTGCCCAAAGGCTCAACTGCATATAAAGCAGTTATGTATAAAAACACATAAGCGGGATGACTGTACACCACACCACAGCTCCTTGTCCTTCCATCAAAAGCTGCTCACCTTTCTGTGTTTGCCTGCACCTTCAAGCTTCTGGAAATAAAGCCATCTATCCTCATACTGCTGCTTCCTTACTTCCACTAATTGCTTAACTCACTGCATTCTGGTTTCTCCCTGTCCTCATGCTAGTTCATTGCCTTGATTCTCCAAAGCAATTCAACTTCCAAACCCTGTCTTCTACACCACCTAAACATTTTGTGAATGTGCCCCTTGGCTTTATCTCTACTCCCGGTGTATAAAGTTAGGGCTTGGTTTTTCTCTGGTGTCTATCTTTGCCTTCCCCAGTTCTTTAGTTACACTGCTTCCAGAGGGTAGTTGTCTTAAAACACAAATTTGATGTCACTGCTTGTTGAAAAACCTTATCAACATATCACTATAGGTTAGTCTTATTCTATAAGATAAAGTCCAGTTTCTCCAACTACCCTTCCAGGGGTAGTTGAAACTTTCCTCCACTTGCTACCTGTCTGGCCACCTTCAACTCCTGCTGAAACCCACTCTGTCCAACTCTTCCATTTCTCACCGTCTTCCCTTATGCTTTCTTCTCTACCTGAAAAATGCTCTTGCCATTTTCTCTACCTGGTCTATTTCTACTCTCATTTAAAGTCCAGTTCAAGACCAATAATGAGTAATGAAATTGAATCAGTAATAAAAGATGAATCAATAATTAAAAAGAAAAAAACTACCAACGAGAAAAAGCCCCGGACCAGATGGGTTCACAGTCGAATTCTATCAGACTTACAAAGAAGAGCTGATACCAATCCTACTGAAACTATTCCAAAAACTTGAGGATGAGGGACTCCTCTTTAACTCATTCTATAAAACTAGTATCATCTTGATACCCAAATCTGACAAAGGAACAATAACAAAAGAAAACTATCCCCTAATGAATGTAGGCCAATATCCCCAATGAATGTAGACACAAAAGTCCTTAACAAAATACTAGCAAACTGAATCCAGCAGCACACTGAAAAGTTAATTCACCATGATCAAGTGAGCATTATATCCGTGATGCAAAGATGGTTCAACATATGCAAATTGATGTGATTCACCACATAAGTAGAATTAAAAACAAAAACCATATGATCATCTCAATAGATGAAAAAATGTTCAATAAAATCCAACATCCTTTCGTGATAGAAACCCTCAACAAACTAGGCATCAAAGGAACATACCTCAAAATGATAAGAGCCATCTATTATGAACTCACAGCCAATATCATACTGAAAGGGCAAAAACTGAAAGCAACACCCCTGTGAACAGGAACAAGACAAGGATGTCCACTCCTACCGCTCTCATTCAACATAGTACTGGAAGTCCTAGCCAGAGCAATCAGTCAAGAGAAATAAATAAAAGGCATCCAAATAGGAAAAGAGGAAGTCCAATTATCTCTCTTCACTGAGGACATGATTCTACACCGAGAAAATCCTAAAGATTCTGCCAAATGATTCCTAGACCTGATAACTTTAGCAAAGTCTCAAGATACAAAAATCAGTGTACAAATATCAATAGTATTTCTACACACCAATCATGTTCAAGCTGAAAACCAAATAGATAATACAATCTCACTTACAATGGCCACCAAAACCATAGAATACCTAGGAATACATCTCATCAAGGAGGTGAAAGATCCTTATAGGAGAACTAAAAAACACAGCTGAAAGGGACAATAATACAAACAAATGGAAGGACATTCCATGCTCATGAATACAAAGAATCAATATCATTAAAATGTCCATATTTCCCAGAGCAATCTACAAATTCAATGCTATTCCTATCAAATTACCAATATTACTTTTCACAAAATTAGAAAAAACTATTCTAAAATTCATATGAAACCAAAAAAGCCCCGAATAGTCAAGGCAAGCTGAAGCAAAAAGAAAAAAGCTGGAGACATCACATTATCTGACTTCAAACTATACTACAAGGCTACAGTAACCAAAATAGCATGGTACTGGTAAAAAAAATAGATACACAGGCGAATAGAACTGAATAGGGACTACCGAAATAAAGCCACACACCTAAAACCAACTGATCTTTAACAAAGTCAACAAAAATAAACAAGGGGGAAAGGACACCCTATTTAATAAATGGTGCTGGGAAAACTGCCTAACCATATGCAGAAGAATGAAACTGGATTCCTACCTCTCACCATATATAAAAATTTAACTCAAGATGGATTAAAGACTTAAATGTATGACCTCACAGCATAAAAACCCTACAAGAAGATGTAGGAAATACTGTTCCAGACATTGGCCTAGGCAAAAAAGTTATTACTAAGTCCTCAAAAGCAAATGTAACAAATAAAAATTGGCAATTGGGACCTAATTAAGCTAAAGAGCTTCTGCCCAGCAAAAGAAACTATCAACAGAGTAAATAACGAACCTACAGAATAGGAGAAAATATATTTGCAAACTATGCATCTGACAAAGGACTAACATCTAGAATCTATAAGGAGTTTAAATCAAGAAGAAAACAAATAACCCATTAAAAAGCAAAGGACAGACACTTCTCAAAAGACATACAAGTAGCCAAATATATGAAAAATGCTCATCATTACTAATTATTAGAGAAATGCAAATCAAAACCACAATGAGATACCATCTCACACCAGTCAGAATGGCTACTATTAAAAAGTCAAAAAAAAACAGATACTGGCAAGGCTGTCGAGAAAAGAGAATGCTTATACACTATTGGTAGCGATGCAAATTAGCTCAGCCCCTGTGAAAAGCAGCTTGTAGATTTCTTAAATAACTAAAAACAGAATTACCAGTTGACCCAGCAATCCAATTACTGGATATATATCCAAAGGAAATTAAATCGTTCTACCAAAAAGACACATGCACTCGTAATGTTCACTGCAGCACTATTTATAAGAGCAAAGATATAAAATCAGCCTAGGTGCCCATCATTGGTGGATTACATAAAAAAAAATGTGAGATATATATATACTATGTATGGAATGCTACATAGCCATAAAAAGGAATGAAATCATGTCCTTCGTAGCAACATGGATGCAGCTGGAGGCCATTATCCTAAGTGAATTAACACAGAAACAGAAACCCAGATGTTCTCACTTACGAGTAGGAGCTAAACATTGGCTACATGCAAAGATGGAACAATGAACACCGGGGATTCCAAAAGGAGAGAGGGCAGGTGGAAGGTGGGGAGAAGGGTTGAAAAACTACCTATTGGGCACTGTGTTCATTACGTGGGTGATGGGATGATTCGAGACCCAAATCTCAGCATCACACAATATAGCCAAGTAACAAACCTGCACATGTACCCTCAAATCTGAATTTTTTAAAAAAGGAAATAAATTATGTCTTGTAAAAAACTAAATAAAATGAAGTCTAGTTCAAATGTGAACTCCTCTCTGAAGCCTTCGCCCACTCCCTGGCTTGCAATGGTCTCACAGTCTTTCTCCTCTGTTCTCCTATAGCACTGGTGCACTTCTCTATTACAGTCCTTACATACTGTACTGTAATTTTTTTTTTTTAAAGAGTATCTCTTTCACCAAATGGTAAGCTGTTGAACATGTGGAACATATGGAATCTTTATTCACCTTTGTAATTCAGGTCCCTTATAGTCATGCAAATTATTAAATGAAAGAGAAAAGGTAAACTACAGAAATATCTGAAAAATTTTTACAGCTGTATACACACATGAATATTCATGCCAGTGCTGTCCTATAGAAATACACTGCTAGACACATATGTAATTTTAACTTTTCTAGTAGCCACATTAGTAAAAAGTAAAAAGGACTGGTAGTTCAATCATATTTACTCAACTCAATATATCTAAAATACCATCATTTCAATTTATAATCAATAAGAAGTTGTCATTCTCGGGATACTTTACTTTCTTTTTTCTTTTTTTTTTTTTTTTTTTTATTATACTTTAAGTTCTAGGGTACATGTGCATAACGTGCAGGTTACATATGTATACATGTGCCATGTTGGTGTGCTGCACCCATCAACTCGTCAGCACCCATCAATTCATCATTTATATCAGGTATAACTCCCCCCTCCCCCCTCCCCATGATAGGCCCCAGTGTGTGATGTTCCCCTTCCCGAGTCCAAGTGAGCTCATTGTTCAGTTCCGCTAGCAAGATTAATAAAGAAGAAAAGAGAGAGGAATCAAATAGACGCAATAAAAAATGATAAAGGGGATATCACCACCGACCCCACAGAAATACAAACTACCATCAGAGAATACTATAAACACCTCTACGCAAATCAACTAGAAAATCTAGAAGAAATGGATAATTTCCTGGACACGTACACTCTTCCAAGACTAAACCAGGAAGAAGTTGAATCCCTGAATAGACCAATAGCAGCCTCTGAAATTGAGGCAACAATTAATAGCCTACCCACCAGAAAAAGCCCAGGACCAGATGGATTCACAGCTGAATTCTACCAGAGGTACAAGGAGGAGCTGGTACCATTCCTTCTGAAACTATTCCAATCAATAGAAAAAGAGGGAATCCTCCCTAACTCATTTTATGAGGCCAGCATCATCCTGATACCAAAGCCTGGCAGAGACACAACAAAAAAAGAGAATTTTAGACCAATCTCCCTGATGAACATCGACGCAAAAATCCTCAATAAAATCCTGGCAAACCGGATTCAGCAGCACATCAAAAAGCTTATCCACCATGATCAAGTGGGCTTCATCCCTGGGATGCAAGGCTGGTTCAACATTCGCAAATCAATCAACGTAATCCAGCATATCAACAGAACCAAAGACAAGAACCACATGATTATCTCAATAGATGCAGAAAAGGCTTTTGACAAAATTCAACAGCCCTTCATGCTAAAAACGCTCAACAAATTCGGTATTGATGGAACGTACCTCAAAATAATAAGAGCTATTTATGACAAACCCACAGCTAATATCATACTGAATGGGCAAAAACTGGAAAAGTTCCCTTTGAAAACTGGCACAAGACAGGGATGCCCTCTCTCACCACTCCTATTCAACATAGTGTTGGAAGTTCTGGCTAGGGCAATCAGGCAAGAGAAAGAAATCAAGGGTATTCAGTTAGGAAAAGAGGAAGTCAAATTGTCCCTGTTTGCAGATGACATGATTGTGTACTTTCTTTTTTCATACTAAATCTCTGAAATCCACAACGTGCCTCTTATACTTACCACATCTCAATTTGGACTGGCCACACTCCAGGTGCTCAACAGCCACATGGGGGCCAGCGGCTACCATATTGGACAGAGTGGCTTATTAACCCAAACGCATTCACATATTTGAGGGGGGGTACCAATATATCACCCAGAAGTTATCAGCACAAAAATGATTGGCAGGTAATTCATAAACCACAAAAATTACTTATTAAGGCCAGGCACGGTGGCTCACGCCTGTAATCCCAGCACTTTGGGAGACCGAGGTGGGTGAATCACAAGGTCAGGAGATTGAGACCATCCTGGCTAACACAGTGAAACCCCATCTCTACTAAAAATACAAAAATATTAGCCAGGTGTGGTGGCAGTGGCAGGTGCCTGCAGTCCCAGCTACTCGGGAGGCTGAGGCAGGAGAATGGCGTGAACCCAAGGGGCGGAGCTTGCAGTGAGCTGAGATTGTGCCACTGCAGTCCGACCTGGGCGACAGAGCAAGACTCTGTCTCCAAAAAAAAAAAAAAAAAATTACTTATTAAAACTTTAAGGTGCCTCTCAGGCATGACACATCCTGTCACTGCTTCTGAGTCAAGATTCCAATATTGCCTAGATTCACTCATACCCAAAATGTTGAGGAAGCTGTCTTTCTTGGTCTGGGAGCCAGAGTTGTTTTGTTTATATTTAGAACTATAAGCAAGATACCCATGGAGGCCTCCAGATCTTACATACTTTGGGTCAGCACAGTCTTTTTTTCTCTTTCGTCTCCAGAACTTCAGCTATATGGACCCAGCAAACAACACAACTTTCTACCACTAGCTGACAATACCACTCTCCAAACCATTTAAAAATCTCAGCTCAAAGTCCCTATTTTCCAGGAAGTCTCTAGTTGTTTGCCTCTTTTTAATCACATACTCTTTTCTAATACTATTTTTGTAACTTTATCACGTAATACTTTAAGTCAATGAACATTTTTATAATTTTATAGTATGTCTAATTAATTTCTGTTGTTTTTTAACATGGGGGTAAAGTAGAAACTGGGACTCCTGAAGGTATGAGTGTATAACAAGTGGAAATAGACAGATTCATTAGGTAATTTGATATACATTTTAATTTTTTTTTTTTTTTTTTTTTTTTTTGAGACGGAGTCTCGCTCTGTGGCCCGGGCTGGAGTGCAGTGGCCGGATCTCAGCTCACTGCAAGCTCCGCCTCCCGGGTTTACGCCATTCTCCTGCCTCAGCCTCCCGAGCAGCTGGGACTACAGGCGCCCGCCACCTCGCCCGGCTAGATTTTTGTATTTTTTAGTAGAGACGGGGTTTCACCATGTTAGCCAGGATGGTCTCGATCTCCTGACCTCGTGATCCGCCCGTCTCGGCCTCCCAAAGTGCTGGGATTACAGGCTTGAGCCACCGCGCCCAGCCTAATTTTTTATTAGTATAGCAGCATTCGTTTTAAATGTATCTGAGAGATGTTTAAATGACATTAATCCTGAGAAACCTCTTTGATGGCCTGCCATGGTCCTTGGAATTCCCTCTCCTTACTTTGCAAAAATAGCCACTAAGAGTTTTTTGAAATATAAATATGACAATATTCTAAGCTACTAAGACTTTTACCATTCATGGTAAAAAGTTAATAGGTTAATGAATCCCAAACACATGGGGAACAAGACAGGTAAACTTTGATGGGAAAGGTGGCAAAGAATGCCTCAGGGGCCCAGAAACAGCGCAGAACTGAGCGGGGAACAGGACCACATGGCTGCTGCACAGCACGGAGGCACCATTCACCGGGTAAGGGCCTCAATGCAGAGGCCCTTTAAATCCATTTGACCCACTTTGCAATTTTGACCAGTTCTAGATCAGAAGTCAGTCTGCAGACCACACACCTCCGTTCATGAGGATGACAGCCCCTGCTGGCCACACTCCTCCTGTCCCTAAACCAGAACAGTGATATCTCCTTGACCTGCTGAGAAAGCTCTGGGGAAGCATTCAGAAAGCTCTCAGTGGCAGTGACAGGACTGTCTGGTTTGCTCTCCCTACCTTCCCTCACATGATGCTTCCACTAGGAATTGGACTGTTTTCTGTGCTTTGGTTTAAGAGTTCTTCACACCCTTTTGGAAGTCAGACTTCTTATAGCATATCTTTCTAATGTTCAGTCTTTGAGAAGGTTCTAAAATATGACAAACTCTTGCCCAAGACGTAAATCTTTTGAGAATCCAAGTCAGTGAGAAGACTTATTGGCCAATACAAATGTGTTTTTACTAGGTTTTCCAGGAAAGGCAAGCTCCCTCCCTTTTCTCAAAGAGCATAACAAGGCCTCTCCTAGAAGCACACATGCCAGAATTCCAGAGGTTGGAAGAACATCTCATTTTTATTTCTTCAAAAGAAGAGAGTCCTTTGATGCATGAAATAATATCCTTGGAATCACACCATCCTAATTAGCAGAATGGTACACTTGTCTTTCAGGCCCAGAGATGGGCAGACCATCTCTCATTCTCAAAGAGCACAGAAAGAGAAAGATGGAATACATAGGCTAGTTTCTTGAACTGAATTTTTTTCTCACCATCACCACTCAACCCAGCTGCCTTCCCCCAGGAAGACTGGTTTTCCTCCTCCTTTGCCTGACACAAATGCATACAAACTTGGTTTTCTCCATTTAACAAGCAAATCTGTTTGCAAACAGGAAGCTGTAGAAGTGGGAGGGTGTGAAACAGGCAAACCAAGGACAGTTCTGAAAAGGCAGCAGTGGAATGGGAGCTTGATTTAGCCACAGTACTGAGCCTCAGAGAGTTACAACCAAACCAGCCCATCTCCAATGCTGCAGGAAAAGGCCTGACTCCCATCTTTCTGGGCTCGTGACAAACCCTAGACCCAGAAGAGAAACCATGGGGCTTTCCTCTCCTTTCCCCAGAGGGCAGGGAGACTTCTGCCAACGCACATGGCCGGGGTGGCTTCAAAGTGATCCTACTGGTGACAACCAAATTATTTGATGGAAATCCACATATCACCACCTGCTATCTTTCCAGAGCCTTAAATAGAGCCAGGGTTTCCGCTGTCAGTTTGTCTCCTGCTGAGAAGAGTGGCATCAAAGCCCAAACTCAGCTTGAGAACATACCTTTGGCACTTGGAAGAGGTCACTAGCAAGTCGGTGCCAAGAACAACCCATGGCCTTCCCAGCCTCAAGCCAAAGGAGTTACTAAATTGAAAAGCTGCATGCCTTCACCAGAAATTACTGATCCACAAGCTCACAACTGTATCTGAGAAGAAAATAAGCCTGCCTCATTTTAATGATAATATTTATAATCTCTTACTTGCCTAAGTAGTTATTCTAAGTAACTAAGAAACCACACACAAAGTAGCCTAGTGAATGGCAGCAACAGGTGTGGCTGACACACTGGGAACCTAAATTGGATATTACCTTCATAGTAATATGAGATTTCTGGACAGACAACTGTGACAAATTCTTTCTTGGGGGTTAACTGGGCCCTAAAATGTCTTCATGGAGCCGATTATTACTATAGAAAACATCCAAAAAAAACAGGAAAGACAGGCTAGACCCTTGCCAAGTGTCTGACAGTCCTGTCCCTATTTTCTCGAGGCTTGCTGCTGAGGAATGGCCATCAGTGAGGTATGTGAAAAGCCATTACCATGCAACCAGAGGGAAGAGACCAGCACAGGACCATGATTTTCTCCCAAAGTGCTAGGATTATAGGCATGAGCCACCACACCCAGCCCTAGGACCATGATTTTCATACGAAGACACAGCCTCTTAGAAAGCTCCAAACCTCAGATACCCTCATGAATTTTTGTGTGTGGGCAGTCAGGAAAATGAACTCCTAAGGTGAAGTGGAAGTGCTGGTAAATTTGTGATTCAGATTTTGGCAGCTTTGTCGAATTAGTAAATAACTCGAAATAATAATCTTCAGCAGAGTCAGTGGGTTGACTGTGAAGATAGCACATGCCCAAGGAACAGGTGGCACAATTTCTTCACCGTGTGCCTCCCATCTGAACCATCCTCATATCTCATTCCGTCTCATATCCACGTGGCCACAGAAATTCTTCCATGTAAATTTGAATAGAACATATAGATTTGTTTGCTTCAATATTTGCCATGACAGATGTCTGCCATCAGACTTCTTAAAGGCAGGCAGCAGAGCTGCCTGCGTTACTTAATACCCTGAAGATGTCAGTGATGGCTGAGGGTTGTGTAGAGACAAGGAAAACACATTACTTAAATTTAGTGTGAATAGCTCATAACTTTTCTCAGGGGCTCAGCAAGACAACTTCAGCCCTAGGTAAGCAGACTTTCAAACAGCCAGAGCAAGATAAATCCAGGTAGGGGGCACTTAGAAGTGGGCACCAGCAAGAAGCCAGCTACTCAGGCAGGGAAGGAGGGTAGCTGATAGGGTTGGTCTGTGTCCCCACCCAAATCTCTCCTTGAATTGTAATAATCCCCATGTGTCAAGGGCAGGGTCAGGTGGAGATAACTGAATCATGGGGCAGTTTCCCCCATACTGTTCTCATGGTAGTGAGTAAGTCTCACGAGATCTTATGGTTTCATACATGTGAGCTTCCCTGCACAAGCTCTGTTGCCTGCTGCCATGTAAGATGTGCCTTTGCTTCTCCTTTGCCTTCTGCCAAGATTGTGAGGCCTCCCCAGCCATGTGGAACTGTGAGTCCATAAAACCTCTTTCTTTTATAAATTACCCAGCCTTGGATATGTCTTTATTAGGAACATGAGAACAGAGTAATACAGTGTCCATGGTACCTCTTGTGACCTTCCACCCAGTGCCATGCTGTGCGGGGCCCATGCCACTCATATCATTCCGAGACTGAAGGAACTTACAGTGGGGAATAAAATCCTCTGAAAGACATTTATGCCTCAATTCCAACTCTCCCCAACAATTACATTAAAATAAGGCAATCAAGTACACGCAGACTTCTCACTGCTTTCTGAGACATCGGCTTTCTTCACCTGACAAATTTTCTTCTCAAATCTATTACGGATGGCTGGTCCTGAGTTTGAATAATGAGGATGAACCTTTAGTGACAAAAAGTTTGTCTAAACTTGTAACAAATCATTTTCAACATCTTGACACATAGTGAATAATTGGTTTCCACTGTGGAGGCTACCTGCCTGTTCATTCCAATTCAACTCAAATGATTCCAAATCAGGGAGCCTTGGGCCTGTCAAACCAAGTGTTCTCAAGAATCAAAGGCTCATGTTCAGTTATTTAAAAATACCGCCACTGAGGGTGATGAGCTAGCAGATCAGCCCCAAGGATTTGCTTAATCAGTGCTGTGGCATATATTCCCCAGGCGGTGGCATTAGCTGGGCCAGTTATACTGTTCTTCCCACTATCATTTATCACTGTGCACACAGCCCCAGGCCATGTTTACACAGTGGAATATATGGTTTTTCTATGTTCAGAAGCAAACAATAAGGGAACAGAAACAGTCTCTTTCAAATTGACTTCTACATTCTTTGGCTTTTATGCCTGCTTTGGGCTGCTCGAAGTAAGGGAAATAAATTCCAGGATCACTGGATCACAGGCCCTGGTGTTTTCAGGAGTTTCTCAGACTACAATCCTTCTTTAATCCAGGTCTAAGGGAGAAAGAGAACAGGAACCAGCATTTTCTGACTCCTTAGACAATCTTGTGCCTTTTTAGTCTACAAGACAAGTTCTTGATTCCCTCTAAGAGACAAGTTTTAATTCAGCTGTTTTTCAGACATAGCTAGAACTCCAGAAGTGGGTAACTCCTAAGATACTCTCTCGTAAACCCACCTCTGGCCAAGATGAAACAGAAGGATCAGATTGACCCTCCCACTCCAAACAAGAGGGAAAATTTTAAAAGGACAAAATACTGGATACGGAACAATGGTTTCCCAAGACACTGGACACCAGACACTGGAGAACAATGGGCCCAACCACTGTCCCACTTTCTGTCTGTGAGAGCCAGGCTGTGGCACAGGGAGGAGAAACCAGGTGGAGCCTGAATTGAAAAGAGAGAGCTGAGCATCTGGGGAGCCCAAGACAGCCAGAGTTCACGGGACAGAGTATCACAGAGTAGAGAGCTGCAGAGAGAGCGGAATCTAGGTAGTGTCTCTGAGAACAAGAAGGCCTGTTTCTTTTTTTTTTTTTTTTTTTGAGATGGAGTCTCGATCTGTCACCCAGGCTGGGGTGCAGTGGTGCAATCTCAGCTCACTGCAAGCTCCGTCTCCCGGGTTCACGCCATTCTTCTGCCTCAGCCTCCCAAGTAGCTGGGACTACAGGTGCCCGCCACCTTGTCCGGCTAATTTTTTGTATTTTTTTTTTTTAGTAGAGACGGGGTTTCACCATGTTAGCCAGGATGGTCTCAATCTCCTGACCTCATGATCCACTCGCGTAGGCCTCCCAAAGTGCTGGGATTACAGGCGTGAGCCACCGTGCCCGGCCGAGAAGGCCTATTTCTTATCTCTGAGTACCTAGGTTGTAATTACCCAGGCCACTGGCCAAGCCAACTAGATAGGGAAAGTTTATAGAAATCCTCTGCCTGCCAGCACTCTCTGGCAGAAGGGCCACTGATTAGCAATCGAAAAGCGAACCCCTAATACATTATACAAAAGTGGTATTTAGGATTTGGAGGGTTTTCCTCCTCATCTGAATACACATACACAGAGAGTCGATTTCATGTTACTTCACCTCTGACAGGTTTGTGAGGAGCAGTTTTCTAGTCATAGATCACTCTGAGTAAGTAGATGACTATAAATCTTAAAGATCCATTTGTTTTTCTATTCTATAGGAGAAGCAACTGAAGTTGAGATGCAAAATATTACAATTTTATGTCGTCTGCTGCCTACTAGGGTTGCCAGATAAAAGACAGGATGGCATGCAATATTTAGGACATATTTATACTTTAAAAATATTTGTGTATCTGAATCAAAAGTCACAACGAGATACCATATCACACCAGTCAGAATTGCTATTATTAAAAAGTCAAAAAACCGATGCTGGTGAGGCTGAGGAGAAAAGGGAATGCTTATACACCATTAGTGAGAAACTAACTTAGTTCAGCCACTGTGGAAAGCACTTTAAAGATTTCTCAAAGAACTTAGAACTACCATTCGACCCAGCAATCTCATTACTGGGTGTACATCCAAAAGAAAAATTGTTCTAATAAAAAGACACAATCACCCATATTTATCACAGCACTATTCACAATAGCAAGGATATGGAATCAACCTAGGTGACCATCAATGGTGGACTGGATAAAGATGAGGTGGAACACACATATCATGGACTACGGCAGAGCCATAATAAAGAACAAAACCGTGTCCTTTACCGCAACATGGATGCATGTGGAGGCCATTATCCTAAGCAAATTAACACAGAAGCAGAAAACCAAATACATGTTCTCACTTACAAGTGTCAGCTAAGCATTAGGTACTCATGGACATAAAGATGCCCACGGTAGCAACTGGAGACTGCGAAGGGGGTGTGGGAAGAGCTTAAAATCTATTGGGTACTATGCTCATTACCTGGATGATAGGATCATTCACGCCCCCAACCTCAGCATCATGCAACATACCCAGGTAACAAACCAGCATACATACCCCCAGAATCTAAAAATGAAAATTGTAAAAAAAATTCAAGATTAACTGGGATATCATTTTGTTTTCCTTTCCCAAGTAAGGCAACCCTACCCTCAAGCAATGCTGTACAAAGGAACACTATCAGGTTTAACTCTTTTGAGTGAGTAGAGGGGAAACAAGTAATATACACATGCCACAGGAAATGCTTACATGTTAACTAACGCTAACCACCCATGGTTAGCTGGGAATCCACTGTCTATGCCCGGAATAAATGTCTTTCTCCAGATTTTACACTCCTGTTTCCTAGAGATGCCTCTATTTTCTCTTCACTCACTCTCTTCCACTACCATGGGTGAAGGTTTCTACTGCAGTACTTTGAAGCTATGTGAATCCCAATCAACTCCATCCAATGACACAAAATCAAAGCTATCCAACTCTCAGGTTTTGGTATCTGGATGAAATAACATATCACCCCTGCAGTGCCTTTCCATCTCCCTTAGAGTATAAGTCAACATCCTCACAGTGACTTCCAAGGCCCCAGGTGATCTGGCTCCCATGGCCTCATCTGCTGTTCTGTCACACCAAGCATGAACCACCACAGGAACACGGACTTCCTGTTCCTGCTGCCTGGAACTCTGTCCACAGGTCTGTGGTTTACTCTCACACCTCCATCAGGTCTCTTCCAGTAAGGCTACTCGGCTCCCCATTTATACCCTATCCTTGTTACCCTGTTTTACTTCTCTCCTGTCACATGATATATTTACTTCTTCATCACCCTCTACTATAGTTTGAACAATTATGTCCTCTCCAAATTCATGTTGACACTTGATTCCCACGGTGGTGGTATTAAGAGGTGGGGCCTCTAAGGTGGTGATTAAGCCATGAGGGCAAAACCCTCATGAATGGATTAGTGCTTTATAAAAGGGCTGAGGAAAACCAGCTTAGACCCCTCTCGACCTTCTGTCCCTTCCACCACTTGTAGACACAGTGTTCCTCCCCTTCAGAGAATCCAACAACAAGCTGCCATCTTGGAAGCAGAGAGCAATCTTCACCAGATACCATTCCTGCCAGTGCCTTGATTCTGGACTTGCGAACCTCCAAAACCATGAGAGATCAACTTCTATTGCTTATAAATTGCATAGTTTGCGGTATTTTGTTATAGAAGCACAAATTCACTAAGATACCCCCTTGCTTGTATATATTTGAATAAACACTCAATTCAGGTAGGAACTTTGCTTTGTTCATTGATGTATCCTCAGCATCTAGACTAGGATCTGGCATGTATTTAGAATTCAACAAGCATTTGTTAAAAGAACCAATGAAATGGCCTGGGATAGTTATTTACTCTTTGACTGACATGCCCTTTTCTGACTGCTTTCAGCTACATTCAAACCAACTGTACAGAACACAAGGCTTCAGCCTATATCCCAAAGCCAACTAAGCGGCTTCCTCTGCTGTATTATTTGAGGATTTGTAGGGCAGACAACCTAACCCCCAAATAGAGACCATTGTTTCATGGCAATTCTTTATTCCTCAGCTCTTAAAAGGTCATCTTTGAAAAATTCTCCAGTGTAAATGTTCTTGAGAGGCAACTAAATATCATGGGTCAATATACTTTCACTGTCATGCTGATGGGGATAGATCACAGACATTTTATGGAAGTGGAGTGTGGCCAGAGATGTGGAAGAGAGAGTTGAAAGATTCCTGAGATGGGAAATGAAAAACTGTGAGGGTCAAACATTTGGTCAAAGGGAGCTAGCCATCTGTCATCAATAGATCCACTCCTTGGGACTTTTTTCCCCCTCATCACCTGTCTAATCAGAGAAGGTGGTAATAAAAAGAAGGCATTTCCTTGGCATCCAATGGGATTCCAATTTCCATGTATCCATGACAGAGCACAGAAGGTACTCTACGGAACTACTGTGATATCCCTTCCCTCCCGTCTCCCTACTGCCATTAGACACCCTTTCCAGCCATAGGTGTTAGCAGGTAACTCAGACTGGATCTCCAGAATAACATGTCCTTCTGGGTACACTGCTTGGTTCAAGGGTAGGCGTATAAACTAAGCAGAGCCACTGAGAGTCCTTTTAAGGAATCAATATGGATTATAGAGAAGGACGTGACACATTCTTTTCTCCATGATATACACCTGTGAGGATGCTAGGGGCCTATAGCCACTGTGGTCCTCTTTGCCCCACCACCAGAGAGAAGCTGCCTGAGAATGAAGCAGAGGACAGCAGAGTCAAGCAAGAGAAGCACAGCAGAGTCCTAATGACATTGTCTAAATCCTTAGATTAACTGGGTCTGAAGCCAGCACCAACAGTTGGAATACCCAGTTACATTAACAAGTAAGTTTCCCTCTTCGCAAGCTCATTTGAGTTGGGTTTCTGACACCTGCAACTGAATAAGCCTTGGTTAATATACATCATTACTATCCACATGCCTCACTTGCTTGTAAATATCAGTGAAGCATCAGCCAGTCAAGTGACTAAACTACTACACTTTATATTTTTAAAAAAGTATTTACTGAACACGATACTACATGTGGGTTAAAATAATACATCAGCATGCCAAGGAGGTTTCATGGTTGTCCAGAATTGTTCAACTCTTTCTTTCTACTATCAAAGCAAGACAAAACCTCCCATAGTCCCAGGTGCTAGCAGCCTAGAATCTTGGCCACATACTCAGTGAAAAGGCACAGGGAAAATCCCTAGAGAAAGGACACAGGACAGTTTATAAGGTCACATCTTACCCCAGTTAAACTCCAAGACACATTCTTAATGAAGTGAATCAGGAGAGTGGCTTATAACCTCAGTCTCCAATGCCAGAACCATGGCCTCAAGGAATGAAAACCACTCATGGTTGCTAGATCAGATCACTAAGCCAACTTCTGCATTAAAAATACTCACGCAAGAAAACCAAAGTTTTATATGTTTGACAAAAATTACCATCACCTTTGATTCAAATAATACTTTACGTATTTCTAATGTTTCCATAAATGTTATCTCAATGGGGCTTTCACAGCACCTGGGAGGTAAGTACTATTTCAATTTACCAAATGAGACAATCCTGGCTTTCCAAGGTTACCAGTTCCCCAAGGTCACACAGCCAGTTGGTGGCAAAGCCAGGACTTAACCTCAGGTCATCTGACTGGAGGATACATGCTCTTTTCATTACATTTTCAAGTTTCTCCAGCAGACAGCCCCTAAAATACTTGACACCTGATACCAAAAAGACAAATTTTTAAAATAAAAGTTACGTATACAAATGAAAGGAATACATTCTGTCTTGAAAGAAAAATTAGCTTATAGTCTTTAAAAAGAAAATTAAATCATTTCAGTCCAGTTTATACTTTTATTATGAACTTTATCCATTCTCATTTGTATTAAGACTTTGTTGTAGTGGTTAATGCTTCTCAGCTTCTTGACTCGTATACTTTGAAAAGTGACTGAAGCCTTGTGTTTTCCAGTTTCAACAGTTAAAACATATATATACACATACACACACACACACACACAGAGTAGTAAATAGTAATTCCTCATTTAAAATTATAAACAGGTCCCTATATTATTGATATGCTAGTTGGATTAGCTATTTCAATGACAGTAGTTCTGCCATAAACAACCAGTTGGCTAATAGAACTGTATAGAAGAACCTGAGCTTTGAGGGCAGATAAGCTTGGTCTCACGGTCACAGCCACCCCAGTCTGAGTGACCTTGGCCAAGTTACTTAACAGCTCTGAGGCCCACTTTTTAGTTGGTAAAAAGGGATGATTGTGTTTATCCTTTAGAATTATTGTAAAGATTAAATGAGCACATGAACACATACATGTTCAATAAAAGTGAATTTTTTCTCCCTCTAAACATCACCAAGATGTTTCATCATTTATAGTCATCAGGGAAAGCTAAAAAGCAACAACACAAGCAATATTTTGATTTTACATCCTGTCATCATTTCTGCTAATAAAAGGCACCACTCCAGATGTAAGCTAACTGTTATTTTACTACCAAATTCATCCCTCAAAGGGAGAGGAAAAAACACTTCTGAAAGAACAGTAACATGTGGCTTGCTATTATAAGCAAGATGTACCCATACAAACAACTGTTTATCTTTAGATTGACAAGATATTGCATATGCTTTTTGGCAATTGCATTTTTTACCACTCCTCTAAAATCATGGCTAAGAATCTCTCTTGTGGCTTCCATTTGAAAACCATGCAAGATTTAGTTAAAGGATAAACTCAGCCAAACCCAACTAAGAGGAAAGATATTTCAAAGGAACTGGAGGAACCAATGTATGTGATTATGCACAGAATCTACTTATTAACCGTTTAAGGATCAGTGTTTTTAGAAATACTTGAATTATCAGCTATGAAGCAAATGGGAGACAAAATTATGACTATTTCACTGACAAAAATCTGATTCATTTTATGTTTTCTAAAATTACATTAATTTAATGAATCATACATGTTTACTGAAGAGCTGTCACAGAATTATTATTCTGTAGTGAAATTTATAATTTGAAAATAATTTTTAGATTCTGATATATTTACCTATTAAGGATATTTATATTTAATCTGTATTGAGCATACACATTACTGAAAAAATGTACTATTAACACTTCAAAAGTATTTCAATTCATCTCTGATTACTAAAAACACCAGACATCCACCCACGCCCCCCACACACAGTCAGCACTTCTCTGTATACTATGAAGTTAGTTTCACGGCTTTAAACATGTTTCTTATCATTTGGAGTCTAGATTTGCTCCTCTTCACAAAGTCCAACTATTTTGTTAATTTCACTAAAGGTATTGGCCCAGAGTTTAAAAAGAAATAGAGCATCATTGCACATTGCCTTAATTTTCTACCCATACATGGTTGGAAAAAAAGAAAATAATTAAAATGTGCTGAAGAGAGCTTTCATCAGTTACTGAGTTTCATACCTCTTTATAGAGTCCTGGTTCAGAAAAGAAGTCTTTAAGATTCCTCATGTCCAAAAGCAGCTCTCTTGACCATTCATTTCTCTACTGCCTCATATTAAAGATACAAACTCAAATAAAATATCAAAGTCAAGTCCATTAAATGTTCACTTAAATAACTATGTCTCTAGCCATTTGATGGTGGACTTGGTTGCTCATAGCAGGGTTGTGGCTGACGCAGTGAGGCAGGCACTGCCCATCCACATCCATCTGTGGTCAGATTCCCAACCGCCTGCATCCCTGCAGCTGACACCATGGTCAACCTAATTAGTCCTGGCCCTGTAAGGCATTTGATTTCATAACAACAAATAGCACCAAGTCCTACTGGGACTTGACAAAACACAAATTTGATATCCCAGCAGCGAGTCTTCTGAGCCCTTTGAGTCATCATCGTCCCAGGGCCCCTCTGCCTAGGGCAGTTCTCACTGACATGCTCTTAGTCTGTGCAGGATTTATGCTGAACGGATCATCTTCAAAGCTGGTGCTTAAATCTAGCCAAGCTGTTTAATATGTAAAGTTCAGCCTAGTATTAACAAAAACAGCCTGTCTACATTTTCATCGTAAATCAGCTCCAAATAGTGCTCTAGGTTAAGCTGATGAATAAAGACTATTTATCCAAGGCAGACGGTGAATTTACATGAAAAGTGTGACAGAAACAACAAGCACCTGGTTCATGCTTTTCCCGTATTTGATACAACTGGTTTTTTGTTTTGTTTTGTTTTTGTTTTTTCCTGTGTGCCTCAAGTATTTGGGGAGAGAAAATCAAATTGGGAGACTCAAATTCCATTGCCATTTACTAATCATGCCGCTTCAGCTGTGTTATTCATGGCTCTTCTTTGTCTGTCACCTGTAAATTGTGAGTCTCCCAATTCTATCAGGAACACTCTTGTAAATGAATCAACCATAGATGCAGGCATAGATTTATTAGTGTCTTATAATTTCTTTCCCATCGGATAGTCTTACATTGTACAAAAATATCTGTGACCAATTTAAATGTTGAAATGCAACATTTAAATTAATTTCTATTTCCTTTCCCCCAAATCAACCTGTAGATGCTTTTAACCATTCTTGTAGAATATTTTAGATGTTTGGCTTCTCCATCTATTGTTTTATAATAATCATGGGAAGAACCTCATCTTTCTCAGTCTACTACTTTGTGGTCCTTGGCCTTGTGTATTAACTTTTCAAAAAGCCATTCTTGAAATTAATACATACTCAAATTTGGAAAACACAAAAGATTTGGAAAACAGGAAATCACTCATTGCCCTCACCCAGAGATAATCACTGTTAACATTTTGGTAGACATTCTTTAAATTACTTATATAGGTACAGATTTGAGGAAAAGAGAGATGGTATTTATTCTAAGATACTGTCAAATATGGGATTTGTCATCCATGTAACAACATTTGTAGGGGTGGAGCACTCACATTTTGAGATGTATCCTTATTTCAAAACTGTTAAATGGTGGAAAAATCTGTCCCCGTCTTAAAGATGACATACCTTTTTCCACATGACATCACACTGAACATACTGTTTTGTAATCTTTCCTCAAGCAAATTTTTACAAATGTTTTTCCACGTAAAAAATTATTCTATAGGCCAGAAATTCTAGAATTTCTACAGCATCATCTTAATGGCTATACAGTTTTCAGCTGGCAGTGATAGGAAGGGAATGGTGCTGAATGCTGAAAGGAAGATTTGGAAGACTTATCACAGGATTTTACCAGGTGACTTAAATTCATGCATTATACCGTGTACCTGTGAAATCAGACTCCTGAGACAACAACAAGGTTACCACTCAGCCTGACCAGGGCTATTGCAGGATAAAATGAATCATTTTCTAAATGAGCTGTGAGAAGTTAAAAGTGCTCTATGAGCGTAAACAGTGCTGCTATCTGGAGACGATACATTCAAGGATTTCTTAGCTCACTTGCCCTTCAGGATGACTGCCCCAACAAAGCAGTACTGTTTTTAAGCCCTCATGACAGCCGAGCAGAAGAGACTGCTAAATGACACTCTCAAGGCGGACACCTCCCATGCTGCAGATAAAGAAGGACATTCGCTCATATTTGGCCCTGGGCTACTAATGCCTTTCACATATTCCAGTAACCAAAAAATATCTGTTACAGAACCAACAGTCATTTCAGGGTGACCAGACCACAGTGGGTGGTTAAGGCAAGCTGTTGTTTTACCCATCCAGGCTGTCTTGACTTTAGGTCAGTATGACTGACCCAAACAGTGGCTCAAAGAGCACAGGTAAGGAAACGGTACTAAATACTGACAAAAGAAGGTTGAGTGTTTTTCTTGTTCAAGTCATAGTTTTAATGTATTGGATTATGAGTTGGTGGAAGAAAGGGCAAGCATGATAATACCTTTAGTAACGCCACTCCCCACTGGAAGCCAGCTCAGGCATCTTGCTACGGAAGCCAGTTTTTTTTAAGACTAAAAAAAGCAAGCACCCCTACTCTAGTACCTTACAAAATTGCCCTGTTGCTTTATCTTGTTCTATAAAACTCACCACGAAGGAAGAAAGTCTCCATGAAGAAAGTTCAAATCAGTGATAGAACTCAGCCCTCTGCAGCTTTCACAGACCTCTAAATAGGGAAATCACTCGGGATCTCGCCTGCTTTTCCCCCCAGCACGTGAATGCAAACAGACTCAGGTATCCTCAATTAGCTTCATCAGCAGGAACAGGCTTTAAAGGAAAAGGTACAAAACAGCAGCCTATAGAGTGTGTGTGGTGCGGGGAAGGAGTCCATCTCTTTTCCTTGGTGGTAGGTAGCGTTGATCATTCCATTTATTTTCCAAATCCGGACACTTTCAACAATGAAAAGGTGTGCTATCAGTAATTATGCCAAAATGGTAGCATTAACCGGGATGGTCCCAGTTTACATATGGTGACCATGGTTTAGGACATGCATTAATATGCTTGACCAGATCTGACAAATACAAGGCTGAGTGAAAGAAGCCAGACACAAAAGGATATATACATGATTTTATTTAAATAAATTTCAATACATGCAAAATTTATCCACGAGATAAGAAGTCAGCTCAGCATTTTCCTTGCGAGAAAGGAGTCAGAAGAAGAGGGGAGGGGCATGAGAAGGGCTTGGTGATTCCAGTAACATTCCATTTCTTGAGTGGAGTATGGACTGTGTGGTAATTCACTGAGGTGCTCTGTTGTGGCATGTGCACTTCTATGGCTGTCCTACCTAGATTTTAGAAGTTATTAAAAAGGAGCCTTAGGATTTGATTGTATGTATATCCATATACATATATGTATACACACATATTTCCATATATTTATTTACAGCTACAGCTATAACTATAGATATAGACCTATCTTTCTTTCAGGCTTATTTTAGTATCAGCTAATGTGTCATTGTTCTTGCCTGGGGGGGTTGAGGAGGTACAGGTAAAGCAGCTGTCGCCCATGAACAATTCCAGAGTTCCTTTTTTTTGAGACTGAGTCTCACTCTGTTGCCCAGGCTGGAGTGCAGTGGCACAATCTCAGCTCACTGCAACCTCTGCCTCTCAGGTTCAAGTGATTCTCCTGCCTCAGCCCCCCATATAGCTGGGAATACAGGCACGGGCCACCACACCTGGCTAATTTTTTTGTATTTTAGTAGGGACAGGATTTCACCATATTGGCCAGGTTGGTCTCGAACTCCTGACCTTGAGATCCTCCCACCTCAGCCTCCCAAAGTGCTGGGATTGCATAGGCATGAGCCACCGCGCGCCCGGCCTCAGGGTTCACTTTTTTAATTTAGAAGAGAGCTTGGTTCTGGTTCAGCTAGTCTATTGAAATGTAACAATGCAGAACTTAATAGCGCTATAACTGCTATCCTTTAAATTGGCTAGCAAATACAAATTATGTCATATGAGTCTTACAACGGTTTAGCTCCATTTCACAAATGAAGAGGCAGAGACTTAAAAAAGGGGTCACTTGTCAAAGGTAATGCCAGGATTTGGCCCTAGGTGTGAAGGATTCTTAAGCCTGTGCTCTTCACCATAGTGTCTCTGCCATTGGGAGTCTTGGTCCTCTATCTAAATCCTGGCCCTTGTAAAAATCCAGGATTCTGGATTAACATCTAATGCTACCATTTGGGGAAACAAAACATTCAACCTAGAGAACCAGGCAACGCCCCCACCATCTGAGAGGCCCATTCTGGGCACACCCTGGGAGATGACAGCTGGCAGTTGCACCCCGCACCCAGGTACCCAGGCTGCCAAAGACATGCTCATCTCGCTGTGTGAATGAGTCCCTCCAGGCCAGGGCCTCGCTCTCCTCAGGGCCAGGAATGCAGCTCAGCTCTGCACTGTGGGTCTGCAACACCCATCGCCCCCCAACCTCCTGGTCCCCTCCCACCTCCGCTGCTTTGCTGTGTGCCCAACCACACGACACCACTCACAGGAGGAGAACAAAGCTCCACCCGCCTGAGAGAGAAGAGCATGGGAGAAATCCCTCTCCAGAACGAAACTCCCTGAAATCCCATGCGTGGAGACATTTCTTGTTTTACACACAGTAAAATAAGTGTAGATACACTGACTAATTGAAGACATTCTGTCAGACTAGCCCATTTTAATGCTGCCAAAATTCACTGTGACCTAATCATTAACCCATCTGCCTCAGATCTCCTATTTCCGACTGCGAAGTTGCCGAACACCATTACCTTTCCCCGCATAGAGTTCACTGTGTATAGTCTTTAGAGTAAAGACGTGACCAAGTCAGGAGTTCCTCTCACTGCTCACTGCACTAAGAATGGTGCACCGGATATCCACGGCGCTGCGGATGGACGGCCACCCTGACGGTTTCTAATAATAAAAACTTAGCAACTCTGCTTTGGCCATTGACCTCGCATGATCTTTATAACTCTGAAAAAAATCCTTGGAAAAAGGCGGTTCATTTCTGTCAATGTTGTGTGTTCATTATCCATTTTATTTAAAGCTACTTTAAATTTGTATCAGATCATTCTTCAAAGAAACCACAAGTTGAGTATTTTATCTCGCTGGGACTGTAGAAAAATAATTGAAATATATTATTACATGGATTTTATATTTCATATACCAGGCTTTTGATATTTGTAAACTAAAACTAAAATCCTAAGCTCCCACCAACTGATGGGCCACAGACCCCCTTGTGGACAAAGGGAGCCCAGAAAAAAGATAAACTGAATTTCTGGCCATGATGGGATGGGAAGTCAGATAGGCCTCAGATGGGAAGAGACAGCCCCTCTCTTCTGTAGTTTAGACACAACAACTGGCCAGAATTAATATTAACATAGAGATCATAAGACTGACAGAATAGCCTCTCAGTGGCAATAAGAGACCAAGTTATAAACAAGACCTAAGGCCAGGCAAGGGTTAAGTCACACTCCCCGCCTCCCCCGCCAACACACCTAAAGAATAAACTATGATTCTACTGCCAAAAGGTTTTTCTTTTTCTCTGGCAACAAAACAAGAACTGGTCTCCAGACAAGCAATATTACAACAATTACAGCTCATCCAGCTCACAGATGCTGACTAACTCACAGGCGATGTCCCTGTTCCACCAGCCATGACTACAGCTCTGACTGGACAAGAGACTGCTTTCACTAACTTTCTCCTGAAAAGAGACCCCTGACCATGCACTGGTCTAGGCCAGTTTACAGAGATTTTTGTACTTGTGCGTCTTTGTGTCCTGAAAAGACCTTTTGATGCATAGGGCCTAGTTGTAATACATTTAAATGTTAAGGCTCCACTCCAAAGTGAACATGGGTCATATGTTAACATGCATGTTTGTTCAAGATGCCTGTGTCAGTATCACCTTTATGAATATTCATAGCTCCCTTTGTAACCTGCTGAATATGTATGTTTAGCCAACCTGTTCAGCATAAAGTCCTACCCCTACCCTCCTCCTTCAAAGTTCCTGTCTCGGGTCTTGGCTGGAAGTATGTTTTCCCAGCCTGGGAGATGGGCACCTTACAGGTTGTAACCTTTTATAAGAAATACATTTTCTTTCTTTACTTCTCCTTTTCTAAATTTGTACATTGTAATTTTTTCCGTTAACAATATATAACAAAAATCAAATGTATTGTTGCCTTCTCTGGCATATAGAAGCTCCCATTTTTCTGCAGACATTATTGTTTGCCTTTATTACAGTAGTATTAATAAAAGATAACTGGCTTTGTTTCATTACCAGAAAAATAAAGAGGTTGGCTTGTCTTATTTGGTCATGTAAGCGTGACTCTTCTGGGTTTCAGTCTACAAAAGGGGCGTTGAAGGAGAGAGGGCCCTCTCTGAATCTCCTTTCCTGTAGCACAGGACATCTATGAGTGAGAGGTAAAAATCTCCCGAGACCTTGGTCACTTGTTATCTCACTGATGGTAACCACCAACTGGCTGGAGCTGAGTGGCAGGTATCCTCTGCAGACGGGTCACCAGCCCTCCAGTTTGTCACAGTCTTCAGCACACCCACTGTCTCTGAGGCCAGTCTGTTTCACTCATGCATTAGATTCGCGCAAAGGCAGTTGCAGTTCTTGCCACTGAAAGCAAAGGCAAAACCTCAATTACCTTTGCACCAACCTAATATCTGTCTGGCCAAGGGATCCCCAGGGCTTGAGATCTCTGACCTAAACACAGAAAAGTCGAGAAGATTAGGCGTTGGAGAACTTGGGATAAGTCTCATTACTTCACAGAAGTGTCCCTCGGGTGGGCAGGCAGAGGCCAGAAGACCATTCAGGTGACAACCACAATTGTCACTGTTGGGCACAGGTGGGAGATGACATGCAGGGGTGTCAACCACAAAACACTGACGGGTTTGGAAGGTGCTTCACCTCACTCACACAGACGGGATGTATTTTGTGGCTCTTAATGTAAATTCGGCAGTTGTAAAGAAGGCCTGTGCAGGGCTCTCTCAATGAAGTCTGCTGTTCTGGGCCAGAAGAGGTCGAGCTTTCATAATCACTCAAGTGGGCCAGCCCCTGATAGTAACATCCCTCAGACCACACCTACTCCTCTTCAGCCACTGTGGAAAAGTCACCAGCATGAATCCGAAGTGTCTGTGTCCCTGAATGACAGCACAGGTGGATGAAGTCTCACCCACTCCCTCAGGCCAGATATCCAAAGTGGGCAGGCACAGAAGGACAGATGAAAACAGTCGGCCTTCTGTATGCGTGGGTTTCATCTGCAGTTGGTTGAATCTGCAGAGGCAGAATGCTTGGATGTCAACTATGCTATGCCATTTTATGTAAAGGACTTGAGCATCCATGGATTTTGGAATCTGTGAGAGGTCTTAGAACTAATGCTCCTCAACTACAGAGGGCTAAGTGAAGTCACTTTCAAGGCAAGCAGTCCCTAAGATAAATCACTCAGCTAATCAGAGACGATTGAACAGGGAGAAGCCCCAGAGCGAACCACGTCCACATTCATCACCGCACAGAGCACCCAAATATGATTTCTAGGATGGCTGACGAACATGGGGTTCCAGGCACACTGGAAGTACTTACTTAGCAGAGTGCCTGCCTGTGTCACAGGAAGGCTGTCAGTCACTGGGTCTGGCCCAGATTCATCACCAGCTCAAATTTTAGGCTCTGTCTCTCTGGACTGCCTGTCAGTCATCCTAGAGCCCAGGCTCGCATTCAGAAATGCCCAGTGTTGAGGTACGTACGTGCCTTGCGTGATGGAGCAGATGACAAAAATAAAAGACCCCAAGTGGTTCCACTTTAAGTTTCGGTTTTAAGAAACTATCACAAACACAGCAGTGCTCCAGGGACTGCGGGTTAGAAAGAATAAAACGTAAGGCATCATCTCTGCATTAGAAATGTCTTCCCATAATCAGGCCACTGCTGAAGGAAAAGGCTCCACCTACGTCCCCATGTTTGTGACTGACACGAGAAGTCACACCTTGATGTGTAGACAGCTAAAAGGGTGGGTGCTAGTTTTTCACAATCAAATTTTAAAATCACCCACCATCTTTGTGTAACTGAGCACATTTTCTTGATTTTCCTCTAAAGTTCACAGTCCTTGGAATAGCACACGGTATTTTCTAGCCCAGAGGTTCTCAAACTTCAGTGAACTTATAAAACCTCAATGCCAAGACTGCACCCCATACCATAACAATTAAGTCAGACCCTCTAAGGTTGGGTCCCGGGTATCAGTATGTGTTTTTTTGCATCAGCGTTTTTTGAAACTCCTCTTGTCTGGAATTATACTGTATGTCCAGCTGGTTCTCCTTACCTTTCACATTCCAAATTCATTTCCATTCATCTCTCAGAACCGGCTTTCCAAATCGGTTTCTCTCCCTCTTGTGATTGTCCTAACTGGTTGCTACATTATTTAGAAATTAGCTTGACTTGTGAAAACCAGAACCAGCACATGTTTGGTTGGTGACAGCCTCAGAGATTAAGAGATGAGCTCTTCTCTACAGCATCCTTTCAGAATCAAATTAGTTTGTGGCTTCAGCCAAGAATCTCATAGAATGGAGGAAAGAATTCTTCCCCTGAAATTACAGTTCTTTTCACAGGATAACACTTCAAAGAGATACCAAGGAGAAAATCAGCTTAGCAGCCAAAGTGACAACTTATGACTCAACCTGATGGAAAAACAGGGTGTTCCATACCCCTTGCTCCCACACCTAAACACCAAAGGTATTTAGGGCCAATCTAAATCTAATCTAAATCACATGGAAAATTGGAACATAAGATGTAAATTGTCCCTCTCTTTCAGATCACTGGACTCAGATTACTACATACTCTGATTTTTCTGATTCTCCGATCTCTCTTTTCGGCTGTACAGAAAATATCTTAAACAACGGTGAATTCTATCGAAAAGCTTGTGTACCCTGTAATAACTTCCTTTCTTCCCTACTGTCTCAGCCCATCAGAGTTGGCACCATGCCACTACAAGGGACCATTTTACTACGGGTAGGAATTACTGCCATGCGGTGTTGAATGTCTTACTTTCCACATTTCCCAACGTGGAAAATGAGATAGTAACACTCGAACTAACTTCCTAGGGTCACAAGAGAATGGAGTGGCAACCTACGCCACACAAGATGGTGCAGAGAACACAAATTTTGGAGCCTGACATAACAGAGCCTGGCTCTGTTATTTACCAGGTGGATGACCATAGGCAAATTGTTTGATCCTCCTGTGTCTCCATGCCCTCATTTGAAAAGGGGATGTCAACATCTATCTCACAGGGCTGCTGGCTGTGCTAACTGAGGTATCGTATCATACAATGCCTCGCATCGTATCGGGCACACAGTCCTTGCTCAGTAGCTGCTTGTTTTCTGTCCCTGAAGTAGATCAGAGAAACCAACAGGAAATGCCACGTTGCAATCCAAGGATCCAAGACTGTGAATTTGCCTGGCTTAGGATTCAAGCTTGTCATCCTGCACCAGCGTCCAATAGCAGCTCTGATAATTTACCAAACTGGCAACATGCAAAGCCTAAAATACACAGTGGAGTTCCCAGTCCTGAGTCCTACCAAACAATCACCCTTTGTTGTTGAATTTCCCTTGAGTTGCTCCTTCTCAACCACAATGGGCTCAAGTGAGCTCATTCTCAAAGTTTGCAGAACCCTGCTTCCCTCCCTATAAATAATAAGCTCTTCCTATTTCCTCCCCCTATTTTTTAATACGTGAGTCCTGCTCCCTTTCTTCCCAGAAACGGCATAAAGCATGTTGCATTTTCATACATGTTATGTAGATTCTCAGCATGGTTCCTGTGGTCTTTCTAACAACCTTTCTATAGAAACATAGCCACTACACTGCCAGGGTGTGGTGGCTCACACCTGTAATCCCAGCACTCTGGGAGGCCAAGGTGGGCGGATCACAAGGTCAGGAGATCGAGACCATCCTGGCCAACACGGTGAAACCCTGTCTCTACTAAAAAAAAATACAAACAATTAGCCGGGCGTGGTGGCGGTCACCTGTAGTCCCAGCTACTCGGGAGGCTGAGGCAGGAGAATGGCATGAACCCAGGAGGCGGAGCTTGCAGTGAGCCGAGATTGTGCCACTGCACTCCAGCTTGGGTGACAGAGCAAGACTCCGTCTTAAAAAAAAAAAGAAAAAGAAAAACAGAAATATAACCACTACACTGAGGGGAGGAGGGTCAATAGGTATGGAAACAGTTCACTTGATTTTTATGCTGAAGTTCTGAAAGCAAATCATGATTATGCGACAATAATCAGGTTTCTTTCAGTCCTGGGAAGTTTCAGTTCCTCATTTAGCTCAAGTCAGCTGTTATATAGATTCTACCTGTTAATATCAGCCTTGCAGAACTGTTCCCTGAAAAATGTTTAAGCAGTTACACAAAAACTGAGTCAAAGACAAATGCTGTTGGCAATATCTCTCTTCATAGAATTGGTTCCATGTGACAGAGATGAGGCGGTAGCAGCCATTCATTCAGGGCTCTTAGAGGAGTTTTCAGAATTTCCAATTCGATGGCCAACATGAGCTTTCTTCCTGCCACAGCTATGTATCTGTAGTGTGCTAGCTTCTCGTGCAATTCTGTGCCCTTGTAGGCTTCCTAAAACACACTTGAACAATAATTACAACTGCGTATGTGCATAGGTTTTATTTTCTTCCTGTCTTTTCAACATGTGCTATAATTATACTGGCATTATCCTATACTCTCCTTGCTTCGATTTCATCCAGTTGGGTTTCTGACCATAGTAGATACTGTGGAGGACCCACTCATAACCCCTCAACGCCATTCCAGAAGTGTCTGATCTCCTACTATCACAAGCATTTTCTACTTTCTGCGTAAGGGGCTTCTCTACCCACAGGAGCCTGTTAGGCCTACAAGTGGCATAGGCTGGAAGTGGCAGAGAGTTAATGACGCAGGGAGTAGCCTTCAACTAAAAGAGGTTTAGTGAATAAATACCCAATTCCTCATCCCTCAGTTAGAACAATTCTAAGGCATGTTCTCCACTGTCTCTCAGAGGCCTGAAGCAGGATCGAGTCCCAGCTGCCTACAGGGTGACCTGCCACTCACCCTCCCAAGGTTGGCTTCCTTCCCTTCTCTTCCTCACTTCCCCACTTCCCTTCGGTGCTTCCTGGAATCCTTCCAAATAAACGACTTGTGCTGCAGCCTTATTTCAAGGTACAATCATGGATACCTGATTGGAGCACAAGTCGTATATTTGGAAAGGTTCACCATAAGACACTGATGCATGCAACGAGACCCAGACAGTCTCTTCATTCCTTTATTTGACTTAGATTTTTTTTGAGGGCTTACCATGTGTCTGGCTCTGTGCTAGGTTCTAGGGATGCAACAATTAAGAGGATGCACACTATCCTTTTCTCAGCAAATTTATGATCAAATGGGGGAAACAGACATCAAGAAGACAAAGTGCGGAATAAAAGCAGAATATAAAATAAGGACATCTAGCCACATTTGCAGGAAAGCTTTCCCTTAAGAAGCAGCTTTTAGTAAAAGGCTGAAGGATGGGTAGGAGTAAGCAAGTAGAGTGGGTGGAATATTGTCCCAGGCAGAGGAAACAGCATGTATAAAAGCCCTGAGGCATAAGGATACAGTGTTGCAGAGAGAAGAAAAACATGGCTGAAGCATTGTGGAAGAGTCCTACACCCTCTTCCAATCCCCCTTAAATGATCAACTTGGGCAAAGAACCCTAAAGAAATGGAAAGGACTAGGCAATTTCTTTTGGGAGTTAAAAACTCAACACTATTATTTTACTATCTAATGATTTATTAATTCTGCCTATTTGGTCCAGCCCTTCAGATTTTAACCACTTCTTTGAGATGGAGTCTCGCTCTGTTGCCCAGACTGGAGTGCAGTGGCGCGATCTCGGCTCACTGCAAGCTCCGCCTCCCTAGTTCACGCCATTCTCCTGCCTCAGCCTCCGGAGCAGCTGGGACTACAGGCGCCGCCACCACGCCCGGCTAATTTTTTTTTCTTTTGGTAGAGATGGGATTTCACCCTGTTAGCCAAGATGGTCTCCATCTCCTGACCTTGTGATCCGCCCGCCCTCGACCTCCCAAAGTGCTGGGATTACAGGCACGAGCCACTGCACCCAGCCCAAATTTTAACTACTTTTAAACTCCATTTAAAAACATGCAATCTTGCACTTGTTCAAAAGTAAAATTACTTGACTGTATGAGAGTGAAGCCTCAACCGAGGCACACCAGTTCAGAACGGTTGAAATTCCAGGCCTCTCTTAGAAAACCAGGTCTGTGTTTGAGAATTACTCTCAAATCTTTGATTATGTGCAGAGTGGTGGGGCTGGAGGGATGAGGGGAAAGAGGCAGGACTAATCTATTTCTTACTGTTTCAGGGATCCCAAAGATTACTCCCACCTTCGGAGATTTGCTAGAAGGAGTCAGGGGACTCAGCAAACAGTTGAACTCAAAGCTGGAGTTTATTATAGCCACATAGTAAGAATATACAGCTGGATCATAAGGGAAAGACACAGGCAGAGAAATCAATGCCCGGCTTCCTTATACCCACTCCCTCCAGTGATGGGGCACAACTGAGCATGTTCCTTTCTCCAGCAACTAAAAGTACAGTAAGTACCGTGTGCAGTGTTTCTGCCTGGGGATCCCATTATGGACTCAGCATCCAAGGTTTTTCCTGGGGTATGGTCACAGAGGCATCCTCTGACCAGCAAGGACCAGTCTTCTAGATTCCCAGGAGAAAGCAGGTGTTCCGCATAAATCACGTTGTTTGTGCAGACAGTGTAAGCAGAGTGAACCATTCTGATTTCTTAGAGAATGGGACAAGTACCAAGTTCCCAGGTGTCAGCCAAGGCCCCCCACCCTTGCAGACAGACCCTTCTAAACATAGCAACCTCATCACTGCTTTGTTAACTCTTCCCTCCACTTCACCCCATGAAGAAGTTGTGAAAACGCGTCGAACTTTCCCCTATTTTCAGCATCGTAAGATCAACCGATAAAGAGAAGCAACATCATAGGAGGTTTTCTAGGAATTCTCTTTGGCAGTGGCTTGGTCCTGCAAATATCCATTTGGAAATATCAGTGTTCAATAATAGCTCAGGTGAAATTTGGAGACCCTCCAGGTATACTGGTACTGAGGCCCATGTGGGCCTGGCTAAAAGAACAAACCAAACCAATAAAAAAGAACTCTTATTTTGTTAGCTTTAAATAGACAATACCAATGGGCTATATTTAATGATTGCCTTCATTTGAAAAGCATATTAAAAACAGATTTCATTTCTTGTCTCCCAGCAGCAAGACTCTGCTTGGAATAACAGTACAGATTTCCAGCAATGAAGCCAGCTCATCAGGTGACATAAATTTCATTTACCACAAACATAAACCATGTTTTCAGCAATAATTTACATATCTGAAATGATAGAAATTGGAAACTAATCAGCATAGCCTAAATACGTGGCCCTCTTCATTGTAACTTTTTATAGCCAAAGTGACCTTTCTTAGTGGCAAGGTAGCATATTTATAGGATGCTATTTTCTCATGTAATTCACTGTCACATTACATTTTCATAAATATTACTGAAAGGTGAAATCGCTGCATGTAATAATAACCCACAAATACTAAACTGCATCCTTGAAAAAGCAGTGAAAAGATATTAAATAAAAGTTTGCAAAGAGAAAATTATTCACGATTTCACACAAATTGCCTATTTTGCATGTTACCTTTCAGACTCTGTCCAGATCATATATATATTTTAGAAGTTTATGATCATATTGTGCATCAATGTTCAGATTTTAAACACAGGACAAATATTTTTCCTGTTTCTCCACAGATGTCATAATTATCACTCCATTACATTACTTGCTGCAGTAGGAGACAGTTTTTTTTTTTTTTTTTTTGAGACAGAGTCTCACTCTGTCGCCCAGGCTGGAGTGCAGTGGCCGGATCTCAGCTCACTGCAAGCTCTGCCTCCCCGGTTTACGCCATTCTCCTGCCTCAGCCTCCCGAGTAGCTGGGACTACAGGCGCCCGCCACCTCGCCCAGCTAGTTTTTTGTATTTTTTATTAGAGACGGGGTTTCACCGTGTTAGCCAGGATGGTCTATCTCCTGACCTCGTGATCCGCCCGTCTCGGCCTCCCAAAGTGCTGGGATTACAGGCTTGAGCCACCGCACCCGGCCGACAGTTTTACTTTTAATCTGTGTATTAAATTCTTAATTTTTAATCCAAGTAATCAATACCCATTGTTACAAACAAAATAGTCAAAAAATTACTTTAAATGAAAAGTCAGTCTCCTGCCTTACCACATGCCAGCTGCTATTCCCTAGTAGCAACCACTTTTATTTGAATGTCCATTTTTAATTTTCTACTGATCATATCCATATCACTAAAAAACATACTTATACTATGATTTCTTAACGTATTGATTTTAGGTATGATCTACTGATTGCTACCTTTGGTTTCTTTATTGGTTTCCTTTGTAATTACTTATCCCTTCATTTCTTGTTCCATTTATGATGGGTGGAATTTTCTTAATTCCCCGTTCTATAGGAGTGAAGAGTGATGAGTGCCCTCATCTTCCCCTTCATTTTTCCTCCCCAACTTCACTCTGAAGCTCTCTGTTGTTCACGTTTACACTTTTATAGCATGGAGGTGGATAATACCTACATGCTGCTCTGTAGCCATGTCTGTCTTCCATACTTTGTCCATAGGTGAATTCTAAAAGTTGAAATCAATCAACAGTGTCTATATAATGATGATTCCATAACTACTGTTCACTCGTGGAAGCAAATGATATAGCGTTGCTATATTTCCTTTATTGTATAGCATTTTATTTTTCCTGGAACTTAAGTTGTCCTTGTCTTCCTTCTTGCAATGTTTGTATTGCTTCCTTATAAGATTTAGGAAATTAAAGGTAGTAATGTATCTATAGAATCGCTATCCCTACTCTCTGATACTTCCCTCCCAAAGCAATCATTTCTCCTGCTCCAATAATAACTCAGTAAAATTCAGCTGTCATCCTGGGATTCTCCTTCCTTACTCTATTGGGTTGAAATTATTATTTCCACTATTCCATCTTCTCTTTTACTTTTTTCTCCCACTTAGAACATATCTGAAGTATCTGTATTCTGTTCTTACACTTGCCTGATAGTTTTGCTGGGAAGAGAAATCTAAATTGAAAATAATTTTCATTCAAAATCTTGAAGTTTTACTTCATCAACCTATCACATCCTTTGTTGCTATGGTTCCTGATCTTTTACAGGTGGCCTGTTTTTATGTTTTCTTGTTTTGTTTTGTTGTTTTCTTCCTCAAAAAACTCATAAATGTTTGTCTTTTCCCAGGTGTTCAGAACATTCAGAAACTGTGTTTTCTCTGTAGATCATGTTTTATTTATTTGTGCTGGACATTAAGTAGATCTCTTCATTCTTGTTTCTCGGTGCTATGAAATTAATTTTTCTGATAATTTCCTCCTCTGTCTTTTCCCTGTTCTCTTTCTAGTCTGCCTAGATTTATTTTCTATAACTTATCTTTTCTCTCACATTCTCCATCACTGCTTTTCTCTATTATATCTGCCTCAAAATCATCTACCCTTTCAGTGTTTTAAAAAACGTTATACAGTCATATATTAAACATTTTGTTCCTTGTTCCTTTTTTCAGAGCATTTTGTTTTATGGATGCGGTGCCTGCTTACATTTTTCTGAGAATCATACGAAAAAAATCTAATCTCTTCTCTATTTCTGCTTTTGTGTGTGTGTGTGTGTGTGTGTGTGTGTGTGTGTGTGTGTGGCGTGTGTGTGAGGTCATTTTTCCTGCCTATTCATCTTGTGTTCTTTTCTTCATTTTTCAGATTTTCTTCAAATACCTGGTGATCCTTAGTTGCATATATTTAAGGATCAAGCAACAAAAAACTGACAGGTACCTTATGCCCATCAAGATGACTATTCTCAAAAAAAATAGAAAATAATAAGTGTTGGTGAGGATGTGGAGAAATTGGAACCCCTGTGCCCTGTTACTGGGAATGTAAAATGATGCTGCTGCTATGGAAAATTGCGGCAGTTTCTCAAAAACAAAGAAAAACAGAATTGTTATATGATCCAGCAAGTCCACTTCCGGGTATCTACCCAAAAGAACTGAAAGCAGAGTCCCTAAGAAATATTTGTATACCTATGTGCATAGCAGCACTATTCACAATAACCAAAACGTGGAAGCAACCCAATTGTCTATCAATGGATTGGAGATTAAACAAAACATGGTATATACATACAATGGAATATTACTCAGCCTAAAAAGGAAAAAAATTCTTACACAATACAACATGAATGTTGAAGCACTGTGCTAAGTGAAATAAACCATCAACACTGTACAATTTCACTTCTGTAACATATCTAGAGAGTAATCAAATGCACAGAAACAGAAAATTGAATGGTGGTTGCCAGAAGCTGAGGGAAGGGGGAATGGGAGATGTTGTTTAATGGATAGTTTCAGATTTGCAAGATGAAAAAGTTGTGGAGATTGGTTGCACAATGATATGAACATACTCAGCAATACTGAATGGTACACTTGAATATGGTTAAGATGATTTTTTTAAAAAGAGGAAAAGGACCTGACAAGGTGCTGTAGCAGAAGCACTGGGGCATTACCCATTATCTTCTCAGCAAATTACATTTTCAGCTCATGCTGGCATGACTCCAGTTTGATTTGAGTGTACCAGTTCATGGCAATGTTTTAAATTTTTGATGTGAAAGTAATCAATATTAGCAACATACATTTTTGTATTAACACTTTTCTCCAAGATATGGGCTCAATGACATCTTATATGAGTTGTTCTGTATTTGGAAATGGTCTTAATTATGACACAGCAAGGAATGAAATGGCAATGAGTTAAACTGCTCAGAACACAGGAGTTCTGATCTTTAGTACAAATTTTCTAGGAATATATAAAGCAAGCAAGAGTGGTGGTGCTGGAAAGAAAAGAATTTCAGGCTGTATGAATCAAAATGAAATGCTACCACCTTAAGATAAATTGATATAGAAGGTTAAAAGATTTTCTTTTTAGCCTTTTAAATCCATAAATTCTACTTTCTTGAAGGATTGTTTTCATTTTATAACAGTAACATTTTTAAAGAAGAAAAGAGGTTGGGCACAGTGGCTCACATCTGTTAACCCAGTCAAGGCAGGAGGCCAGGGCAGGAGGCTCACTTGAGCACAGGAGTTTGAGACCAGCCTAGGTAACACAGTGAGACCTCATTTCTACTAACATTTAAAAAAATTAGCCAGGCTTGGTGGTGCACACACCTGTAATCCCAGCTACTTGGGAGGCTGAGGTGGGAGGATTGCTTGAGCCCGGGAGTTAGAGGTTTGCAGTGAGCCATGATAATGCCACTGCACTCCAGCCTGGGCTACAGAGTGAGACCCTGTCTCAAAAAAAAAAGAAAAGAAAAGAAAAGAAAAGAAAAAGGGAGCAGAAGTGTCAGCATATTTCTTGAAAATATTCAATATAGAGCCAAGTCATTACTGTCCAAAGTCAGTATTAACATAGAGGATGAGTATTTAGCTTTACCATTCAGATTTTAAACTATGAGGTTTTTGTTTGTTTGTTTTTAATGTAGGACAATAGGTAAGTACTTTTTAAATTTGGAGTCTCATAGCTCTCTATATAAAAGCAGTAGTAGAAGTAGCTACGGACTAAGAATGACTTGAATAATAATGCCCATCACTCAGCTAAAAATAATCAGTCGAACTGAACTATCATGGCATTTTCAGGGATAAAAAAGAAAAATTCCATTTTCACTGTTGTTAGCAAAGAAAACATATTTCTACACCTTCTACGAGGAAAAAAAAAGTACTATTAAGCACAAGGGGATAGTATCTGGCTCTAATTCAATTCTGCCAAGAGGCCCAGAAGTAATCAATAAACACTTATTAACTAATCATGCGGCATCTAGTTTCCGTGAGTGAAATGGTGAGTGTTGTATACATCCAGAAAATAACCCTTTAATGTATATGAAAAAATAGAGGAATAAGGAAAAAGCTATGGTGAGTGGCTGATTTCACATCAAATTTCGCAGGAAACTGTTTAGCTTTCTTTTTCCTACACCTTGCTGGCACATCTAAGGGTGGAAGGGAAAAACATCAAGGCTAAAATATTACGGTCATATTTTACTGCTTCTTTCGTAGTTATCCTTTAAATGCTTCTGCTATAGTCTTGGAAATTCCACACTACCTCCAATCAACCTTTGGAAAATCATTAGTCAAAACAAATGCAGTCAATTTGAGGTTGGGGGCATGTTAAGGAGGTGTTGGTCAAAGGACACAAAGTTTCAGGCAGAGAGGAGAGTAAGTTCAGGGGATCTATTACACAATAAGGTGATGATAGTCAACAACAATACATTGTATTATTGGAAATTGCTAAGGGAGTAGAGTTTAGATATTTTCATCACAAAAAAATGGTAAGTATGTGAAGGGATAGGTTAAGTAAATTTTTTTACTCATTCCACAATGTTTGTGTATGTGTGTGTATATATACACATATACATATATAGTACACCATAAATGTATACAATATTAAAATAATAATGACCCAAAAAACAAGTACAAAGTACCCAATTTGTGTCCACAAAACTCAATTATAATCAAAGGAGTCAAGGAATTTTTCAGGTAATTCAGGCAAAACCCAGAGGCCTCTGGCCTGCATTATTTAGTAGACTAATTGCCCCTTCATCCACTTTACCTTTTCATGTGCCTTGATGAATGTAGAAGATTTAGGTTGCTATCCTCTCTGAAGGCTTAAAAAAGAGGAACAGTCAAGGCATCTTTCCTCGGAAAAATGTATCATCTTTCCATAATAAGATACATTATGAATATGTATCTTACATATTCATAATGGCAAGATTCTCAAAGGGAGACCTAGCTTCAAGCCTAGGGGACAGGATTTACCTGCCTATCAAATGGGGGCAGAGTGCACAGGACAAAAGCCATTGTTTTGTTTAGCTCTCACTTACAAGTAAGAGCATGCAGTATTTAGTTTTCTGTTCTTGCATTAAGAACATACCTTGACATAAGACAATGGCCTCCATCTGCATCCATGTTGCTACAAAGGACATAATTTTGTGCTTTTTTATGGCTGCATAGCATTCCATGGTGTATATGTACCCAATTTTCTTTATCCCGTCAACTGTTGATGGGCGCCTAGGTTGACTCCATGACTTTACGACTGAATAGGGCTGCAGTGAACATACGACTGTATGTATCTCTTTGACAGACTGAATAATTTTCCTTTGCGTATATACCTAGCAATGGGGTTGCTGGGTCAAATGGTAGCCCCTGGGGACTGCTAGATGGGGGAGGGTGGAAGAGGGGCATGGGCCAAAAATACTACCTACTGGGTACTATGCTCACCATCTGGGTGTTGGTACCATCTGTATGCCAAACCTCAGCATCATGCAATATATCCATGCAACAACCCTGCAAATGTACACCCAATTAAAAAAAAATGGTCACACCAACTAGAGACTAAGGTGGACTCTAGTAGTTTGAAAGGTAAGACTTAGGTACTGTGGACCCCATGAAAATGCTGGACATTAACTCCTGTTATTGAGTATGAAATCCAGAAGGCAATTTCTGGAAGACACCAACAGGTACCACCAGTCAGAGGTACCACAAATGTGACATATCCCCAAAGTGGGACGTATCTCAAAACTGCATTTTTCTTTTTTTTTTTTTTTTTTTTTTTTTTTTGGCATTCTATTTTCTCCTCTCTCATGACGGCAACACTAGATAGCCAGCTGCCACAATGCAAAGCCGGCAGTCATGCCACAATCCTCCCTCCTTTCTTTTCTTCTTTTGAGACGGAGTCTCGCTCTGTCGCCCAGGCTGGAGCGCAGTGGTGTGATCTCAGCTCGCTGCAAGCTCCGCCTCCCGGGTTCACGCCATTCTCCTGCCTCAGCCTCCCAAATAGCTGGGACTACAGGCGCCGGCCACCATGCCGGGCTAATTTTTTGTATTTTTAGTAGAGACAGGGCTTCACCACGTTAGCCAGGATGGTCTCGATCTCCTGACCTCGTGATCCACCCGCCTCGGCCTCCCAGAGTGCTGGGATTACAGGGGTGAGCCACCGCACCCGGCCTCCTCACTCCTCTCTCACATGCATATCCTGGAGCTCTGACATGCTCATCATTCACTTTTCGATCCCCTGCTGGTTTTGATCTTCACTGTTACCCCCATCACTTCTGTCTGGGATCCCTGTAACAGTCTCCAAGGATCACCTAATCTCCCTGCCCCCACAAGGTGCTTCTTTCATCTTTGTTTCTTCACTATGGGCCTTAACGGTCTTTTTGAAATATGATTACATTGTTTTCTTATTTCGAATCTGTCAGAGGTCCTAAGTCATTCTAGGTATGAAAATTTGTTCATTTTTTCACTGAAGATTTTTTTTTTAGTCATGGTACTACAGCTACATGTTTAAAATGTCAAATATTACCAAAGGGTGTGAAATGACTTGTCATTAAAATATAAGTATCACTTTCATGAAATGTAAGTTGCTCACTCACCCATAGCCCCAGGGCTCCTACTATTAACAGTACCACAGAATTTTTCTATGCACATATATGTGTTATATTAACAGATATGTCATACGTAACATTTTACACAAATGCATTTTATGTGATTCATATTGAATATTATGTCATATGAATGTACATAGATCTACTTCATTATTTTGCACAATATTTAAAGTGTAAAATGTCATTTTGGGGGGTGGGCATGGTGGCTCATGTCTGTAATCCCAGCACTTCGGGAGGCCAAGGCAGGTGGATCATCTAAGGTCAGGAGTTTGAGACCAGCCTGACCAATATGGTGAAACCCCCATCTCTACTAAAAATATGAAAATTAGCCAGGTGTGGTGGCGCACACCTGTAGTCCCAGCTACTCAAGAGGCTGAGACAGGAGAATTGCTTGAACCCTGGAGGCGGAGGTTGCAGTGAGCCAAGATTGTGCCACTGCACTCCAGCCTGAGCAACAAAGTGAGACTCTGTCTCAAAAAAAAATAAAATCCACTTTTAAAATTAGCAGTTCCTGTGGATATTTATGCCAGTAACTATACTAAAGCACAATCAAGTTTTAATACCTAAATTCAGCAGATGAGTCCCTCATGATCTGGCTGCTGCCTACACACTTTGCTTCATTTTCCTTTACTTCTCCATATCCAGTTTTCCTTCCAGCCTCACCAAGCTTCTTGCAGTTCCTCAAAACACCATCCTTCTAGGTTACATCTGCCTGCAGTGCCCTCTTTGGCCTTTCTTTGGCCAATAATCATCTTTTAAAAGTACTAAAATTCTAGCCTAATTTTGACACCCCTCTTCTGAACTCCCTTGCTTGCTGTGCTACACTATGCTACATGGGCTCTGAAAATCACTGGTGTACCTACCACTGCCCCTGCTCTCAGACAGGAGATGGAGGCATATAACTAAGTGAAGTAATAAAGACTTACAGGATTGAAAAGAAGATGGGGCGAGTCTGAATGAAAATCAACATCACACTCCATAGCACCGCCGTGCTCATACTAATGAACAGAGCACCTGCAGAACAGAGGAGGCTGAAGTGGGTGAGCAACAGACTGTGCTCGTGGGGTACAACATCAGTACAAGGCAGCGTAGGGCAAGTCAGCCATGCATATTGCAGAACCACAGAAGGCCAATGAAAGGAGAGCAAGCTGAGATTTGGGGCTATCAGGAATGATTTCAAGGAATGGTAGGACTGAACTGAGCCCTGAAGGAGAAATTAAACTGAGAGGAGTGGTCAGGGTAGGAAGAAGGCTATGAAGAAACACCTGCAGGACGGAATGCTGACCCATCAGGCTGGGACAGCAGAGGACAGTGGAGGACAGCAGGGAGATGGAAAGAAGGCTGAACTGAGATGCTCAAGGTTCATGAATTAATTCAATCCATGTTTATTGAGCAACTGCTGTTTGGGGCACTGGTGACACAGCAGTAAGCAAAATAAAAACCCCTGACCTCATAGCACTGCCTTTCCAGGGGTTCAACTGCTAATTCCTGGCGTCACCTCAAGCAAATCACCTCACTGCTCTGGATCTGCCTCTTTATCTGTAACATATGGGTCTTGGGCATTTCTAAGATCACTTTTCTCTCCAGTGTTCTAAGATGAATAGCAAGGCGTTGGAAACACTGGCGGAACCAGATGATGGCAAGCTGAGGAACCTGGATTCCTTCATCTTGGCAGTAGGAAGCCTATGTGTATCTGTTAACAGGGAACACTTTCAAAGTAGAGGTTTAGGAAGATTGATCTAATAGACTAAAGATAGAAGAGAGAAGACTGGAAACTGGTGACAATTTAGGAGATTATTGATCCTTACGAGGTGATGAAGGCTTGGCCATACATCCTAAGACCAAAATCATGAGTGAACAGCACAGATGCAATAAACCAAAATAAGGTCCTTCTTTAAAATATTTGTTTTATTAAATAGCTGGCTATAAAGGCTTTATTGCCATGATACTGATCAAGATCAGAACTGAGGAGAGCTTTGCAAGGTAAAGACATTTCTGGGTCTCTGTGTAAGGCTTGGCTGAAGTGTACGTACGTGTGCAGATTCGTGAGCTCTGAAGGAATGTCCCGTCTGTCAGAGGAATACCATACAGCCCGTACCAGCTGAAAAGCACTACCCAGGGCATGGCTTAGCGCCGTGTATAAATGTGACTGGCTGTACTTTGGAAGATGCATGAAACCCAAGTAACATCAGTTGTCTCCCTTGGCATTCTGATACTAAGTGCAACTTGTGGAATTTGCTATCTTTAGCCCTCTCCCTTGAGAATTCTAGAGTGCTTATCACCCTAGTAGCTAATCACTCAGCCATCTCTAGTTCAGCCTTCCCATGGCTAAAAGAACTTCAGAAGTCACTCAAAGATAAATGAGCCCTGCCAGAAAAGGTCTTCAAATAGAATGCTATGAGGGTTTCCTTGCAGTGAGTAATAGGCATTTACCTATCCCCCATCCCCAGACCCACCTCCTGCCTCCAAGAACAGGCCTCTGATCCGTCCCCTTTGCTAAGCCTGGGGCACTGGGAGCCCCTTTATAAAGGTCCCTAGAGTTACCAATTTAGAAATCAGACAGAGTTCAAGGATTCTGTGATGGTTAATATTAGGTATCAACTTGATTGGATTGAAGGATGCCTAGATGGCTGGTAAAATAGTGTTTCTGGGTGTGTTTGTGAGGATGCTGCCAGAGGAGAGTGACATCTGAGTCAGTGAACTGGGAGAGGGAGACCCACCCTCAATCTGGATGGGCATCACCCAACTGGCTGCCAGGGCAGCTAGAACAAAGCAGGTGGCATAACCTTGCTTGCTGAGTCTTCTGGTTTCCTTCTTTCTCTAATGCTGGCTCCTTCCTTCAGCTCCTCCTGCCCTTGGACATCAGACTCCAGGTTCTACAGCCTTTGGACTCCGGAAATTGCACCAGGGGCTTTCCAGGGCTCTGGGGCCTTCGTTCACAGACTGAAGGCTGCACTTCCGGCTTCCCTGGTTTTGAGGCTTTCGAACATGGACTGAGCCACTACTGGCTTCTCTCTTCCCCAGTTTGCAGACTGCCTGTTGTAGAACTTTGCCTTATAATTGTGTGAGCCGATTCTCCCTAATAAATTCACATACACACACACATACACACACATAAATATATCCCATTGGTTCTGTCCCTCTGGAGAACCCTAATACAGATTCAACCTCAGTTCCATTCTTCTTGACTTATTAATTCCATTATTTGTGAAAAAACAGACACATTGCAGAGTAATGAAATCTCAGGTAGCAGGACAGTTCAAGTCAAAGTCAGATGAACTTTGCAAACAGAACAATGGCAAACAGATTTTTTTTCACAGGCATTAAACTATAACCAAATGCCTGGCTGCAATGTCCATTTTGTTCCAATTCCCAGCATGGCCCTTCACTTCCACTCCTTCTAGAGCATAACGAGAAATAGCCACATGACCAGTCACTAAGAGTCAAGTGTCACATCTATTCTTATTTATGAATATTACATCAGCAACCTCTCAAATTCTTGAAAACCACAGCGTGTTACAGCATCACAGGCAATCAGTTTTATATGATTACAAACCAGTAGCCAGAACTACTTGTACTCATTTTTTTCCTGATGAGAAGACTATCAGAATTTTCTGGTTTTTACCCATTTTATGTGGGTGTGGAAAGATCAAAACCCAGAGGGGAAAGTAATTTATCCACAGTCCCTTAGAAGGAGAAAAAGAGAACCTCTGTGGTAACACAGGTAAGATTCTCACCTGGACTAAGTGTAATATTAAAACATACTTTTTTTTTTTTTTTTTTTTTTTTTTAAGATGAGGTCTCACTTTATTGTCCAGGCTGGAGAGCAGTAGCACAATCATAGCTCACATTAACCTTGAACTTCCGGGCTTAAGCAATCCTCCTCCTTAACCTCCTGAGTAGCTAGGACTACAGGCATACACCACTATGCCTGGCTAATCTTTTAATTTTTTGGTAGAGATGGGGTTCTTGCTATATTGCCCAGGCTGGTCTTGAATTCCTGGCCTCAAGCAAGCCTCCTGCCTTGACCTCCCAAAATGTTGGGATTACAGGCGTGAGCCACTGCACATGGCCTTAAAACACATTTTCAATCTGCTTTCTGTCCTAATAACTTCTGATGAGTGAAACAAACAGGCACAAACACTTTTCTGGTTATTCCATAAATAAACACTAGATCCCCTCTCCTTATTTGCTTCTTATTTAAACAACTTGGGTTTCATTAGCCATCATTGCAAACAACTTATTACCAACCACGTTAGCCTCATCATAGATGAAGAGGGAGCCTCAAAATACCTACAACGCCAGATGCCTGGGATGAGGAACCCTTTAAAGTTTCTGCTGTGTACAGCCTCTGACCACTTGACAACACTTCTCCCAGGAAGCAACACTGTTAAGTTTAAAATGATAAGAGGCTGGGTCAGGCAGAGGGGACATGGAGCTGTTTCAGTTCGGATGTTCTGGTCCCATCAAGAGTCCCCAAGATCTGTGGAAGAAAGCGCTGAATAGAATGTGAAAAAGGCAGGCTGGACTGGCTCCCCTAGATCCGAATTGACTGGCTCCCCCAGATCCGAATTCAAAGTAATGCCTATGGGCTTGTGCAGGTGTAATAGTAACTACTACTTATTAAATGCTAGTCTATGCTAAGCATTATGCTAAGGGCCATATATATACTATATTCTTTAAATTCTTACAGCAGGCCAGGCACAGTGGCTTGCACCTGTAATCCTAGCACTTTGGAAGGCCAAGGCAGGAGGATCACTTGAGTCCAGTTCAAGACCATCCTGGGCCATATGGTGAGACCCCATCTCTACAAAAAAAACGCAAAAATTGGAGCTCATGTGTTTAACACTTCTGCTATAATGCCTCGCATATTAAAGTTATCAGACTAACTTGCTCCAATTCCACCTGTGGAGAATGCTCATGTTTATCAAAGACTACATTTCCCAGCCTTCCTTGCTGGTAGGTTGAGTCATGTAAGTGAGTACTGGACGGTTAGATATGAGTGGACATAATGTGAGAATATCTAGGCCAGACACTTAAAACATCCTTCAGTGTCCTCTTCCCCATCCATGTGGGTCTCAGAAGGCACAAGTTCCAGGTGGCACAGATATCAAATGGAAGCAGCCAGGGTGTCTGCGTCATTGTTTAGCAAGAGCTGCCCACAAGAGCCACCCAACTCATGTGACATGAGCAAGCAACAAACTTTTACTGGGTTAAGACACTGAGATTTCAGGGTTGGTTTATAACCATGGCATACCCTAGCCAATTCAGAGCCTATAATACCCAATTTACTTTAGGTATTAACTTCTTAGGGCCCATTGTCTATATCTGCCTAAATCAAGGTGCTACATGCTGCTTGCCTTGCCTCCCTAAGCTACTAAATTACCTTCCAGAACACAAAGGGTTACATTGTTTCTACCAGATTTCCTTCAAAACATTGCCTCCTGTAAGGATAGATAATTCGATCAATGAAACAGAACAGTGTGTCCAAAAACAGGCCCACACATATGTGGTCAATTGATTTTCAATAAAGGCACCAAGGAATCCAATAATGATAGGAAAAATTTTCAACCACCGGTGCTGGAACAATTAGACACCTGTATGCAAAAACAAAAACCCTTCGACACCTACCCCATTCCATATGCGCAAATAAATGTGAAATGGCTCACAGACATGGATGTGAAAGTTCGAACCACAAAACTTCTAGAAGAGAACACAGGAAAATACGTGACCTTCCACAGATGAAGTGGATGTTGTGGAGTACTACCCAGGTTCCCCCCTTCAGACCAAGACCCCATTCCCGCAGCTGCAAGTGCTGGCTGTTATGGTCACAGCTGTGTCTCTTCAAACATTTCCCTCAGCAAAAGGGATCTGCCTCACCCAGGGGTAGCCCTCATCCAATGACTAGTCAAACTGTGTATACATGGCCCTGTTCCCTTGCCTCAATTTGAGACAAATTTGAAAATTATCCCATGAGAAATGAAACATATGTCCACAAGGACTGATTCCTGAATGTATGGAGGAGCCTTAGTTATGACAGTAGTAAACAGGAAATCCAAATGTCCATCAGAGAGGAATGGATAAGCAAGTGGTTGGATACTCAAACAAAGGAATATTACTCAACAATAAAAAGGAACTACTGATATACTCAATATCATGAATGATCTTAAAATCATTAGGCTGAGTCAAATAAGCCAGACACAAACAATTACATATGGTACTAATCCATCTGTACGAAATGCCAGATCAAATAAAACTTTGGTGCTAGCAAATAGAATGTAGTTGTCTCTGAGGTAGGGAGGAGAACGTTGCCTGAAAAGGGACAAGAAACTTGGATTTACAGAAATGTTCTGTGTATATATATATATATATTTTTGAGATGGACTCTCACTCTGTTGCCCAGGCTGGAGTGCAGTGGCCCGATCTCGCCTCACTGCAAGTGCTGCCTCCCGGGTTCAAGCCATTCTCCTGCCTCAACCTCCGAGTAGCCAGGACAACATGCACCCTCCACTATGCCCGGCTAATTTTTTGTATTTTTAGTAGAAACGGGGTTTCACCATGTTACCCAGGATGGTTTAGATCGCCTGACCTCATGATCTACCCACCCAAATCTCCCAAAGTTCTGCGATTACAGGCATGAGCCACCTGCCCAGCCAAAAATATTTTATATCTTCATCTCATTGGTGGTTACACAGTGATGTATGCAATTATCAAAATTCAGCGAAGTGTAGATTTGAGATCTGTGCCTTCTACTGTGTAAAAATTATACTTCAACAAAAAATGTTTGCCTTCTATCTGGGTTTGCTCTGATCGCCCCTACCTGTGGACAGCGTCTATCAGTGTCAATCCCACCCCAGTGATTTTCAAGAATAGTTCATAATACAAGCCCCATGTTTGAGGCCCAAGCCTCAAAATATTTTTCTATCTGGCTCTACCCAGACTCAGCTTCTCTATTTTATCTGGATTTCCCTTCTTTTAGAAGCTTTACGGATCTTTAAAAGAAATGACAACTTCCTTCCCCATCTCTCTCCCCCTTTCAATTCACCGATTCCAGTCAACTAGGCTCGCTATTTTGCTATTTGAAGAATCAACATCTCCGTACACACATCACTGAGGACTTAACAGCAGTAATTGCTATTTCTGAGCGCTTACCATGCATCAGTGTCCTAAGGGCTTCGTATTATTTCTCTTAAAAACTTAAGGCAAACCGTTAAGGTAGGTATTACTACTCTCCTTTTGTGTTGGGAATTCGGTCCTGCATGTGCATTCTTGATCTGGCTACAAGAATGAAACCACGCACAAGCGCAGATGAGTGTTACTGCTCTGAAAGCTGGTGCATCTGGAGTTTGTTCCTTCCGATGTTCACATGTGTCCAGTTTTTCCCTCCGGGGGTTCATGGTCTCGCTGACTTCTAGAGTGAATCTGCACACCTTGGCAGTGAGTGTTACAGCTCTTAAAGGTGGTAAGTCCTGAGTTGTTTGCTCCTCCGGGTGGGTTTGTGATCTCCCTGACTTCAGGAATGAAGCCGCAGATGCTCACGGTGAGTATTACAGCTCATAAAGGTAATAAAGGTAATTCACACGTAAAGAACGAGCAGCAGCAATTATTACCCAGAGAACAGCACCAAGATGTATCATAAACAGTCAGACACCAATAGCCCCACAAACTGAAAACGTTGCTGCTGCTCGTTCGGGTGGTCTGCTTTTATTACCTTACTTGGCCCCACCCACATACTGCTGATTGGTCCATTTTACAGGGCACTGATTGGTCCATTTTACAGAGTGTTGATTGGTCCATTTTACAGATTACTGATTGGTCCGTTTTTACAGAGTGCTGATTGGTGCATTTACAAACCTTTAGCTAGACACAGAGCACTGATTGGTGCATTTACAATCCTTTAGCTAGACAGAAAAGTTCTCCAAGTCCCCACCCAAACCAGAAGGCCAGTTGGCTTCACCTCTCAATTTTACAGAGAAAGAAACTGACACTCAGAGAAATTTTGCAATTTATCCTTAATTATAGAGCAATAATTTAAAAACTTGGGACTCAAACTGAACTCTATCTGGTCTCAAAGGCTGGATACTCTCCACTAGACACTATTTGCTTTCAATGTATGTTTAATAAAATATCACTTGCTTGAATTTAAAAATAGCTATACTATTAATAATGCAGTGATTATAATAAGTATTCAAGACAGTTCTTTAAAGTAAATAACAGCACTTTTAAATTTAGAAGCAAGGAGCACCAATTTGCAAGCTCTGAGTTACCCTGGGTAAAGCCCAGCCAGAGCCACAGCCATGGAGCAGCTGAATACAGCTGCTGAGTGTCCTGGGGGGGCTCCAGAAGACTTCCAGAATGCTCCAAACACATGCTCTCACAATTACATTTCTGTTCGTTGAATGTTTAGTGCAATGTAATTCATCTGCTCTCAATTATAACATTACCATTTCATTACCATTCAGAGCACAAATGTGTTGTCATTTTTTTTAAACCTCAGTGAGATTAAATTCAGGCTTCCAGATACAACTTCAAACTGTCCCAAAGGGGCAAGTGTGATCTGGTGTGCTGAGGAAATTTTCTTGGTGCCATTAAGCTCTGGATATTTTTCACTTCCCTTTGCTATGGACTGTTCAAAGCAAAGAAGGCATAGTTGGCACTGACCATAATTGAGGAAAAATGAGATCTGGCTGACGTATACATCTATGTGTGTGGGTGTGTGTGGGTAGGGGTGGAGATATATATGCACACACACATACACATATATATATATATACTCGTACAGGAAAAAAGCCAGAGACATAGCAAGGAGACAAGGATACTATGGAGGCTACTGGCTAAATGAGAGATGAGCTTAGAGCCTGTCGCATCTCGGTCAACCGGAGGAGGCAGGCACAGTTGATACTCCATTATTCAGATACTGAAGATGGAGAGTCTAAAGTTGACGCTTTTTTTTCTTTAAAAAAAAATTTTGTTATTCATCTTCCTCCCTCTTAATTGCCTATCTTTTTTAGAAATTCACTGCTTTTTAGATGCTTTGTTAGAGATTTAACAGGGAAAATAAAAATATGCCAAATTAAAACCAGCCAATTTTGTTTTCTGACAGCATCTCTGATTCAAGGCATTGTGAGGAAGGGATTTTAAACTATCACCTAAAATAAGATTTCTTTTTCTTAATTATCTGTACATTTCATTTACTCTTTATAGTTCCTGGCCTCTTTTTCTCTATTCCTACCACAACATACTTAAAAAAATGCATTTACCTTTCATTTTATCTGTCTTATACTTTTATAAAATAACTGCCTTTTTCTCGTTCATACCTGCTACTTCCAATAGCCCTCAATTTAATCATTTTGGAGCTATTTGAGGGCATCCAATTTAATTGTTATAGGTCTGCAGCAGAACCAAGCATTGTGATGCCTTTTACTAAGATTACATACAATTTAAAACACATCAGAACATAAAAATCAAGTTACCTCCTGGAAGTGTACCCCGGACAAAACAAACAATTAATTTTAAAAACCTCCAAAATATGAGGTAGCTATTGTATCAATATCAGAAAAATGTCTATAAATATATATTGAGGTTCCACTCTGTGGTGTCTTCCAATAACAAGTTATTTTTTCTAAACATAGGTTGATCACCTACTGTGCCAGACCCTTTGCATACGTAATTTCATTTAGACCTTGTAACAACTTTATGAAATAGGCATTAGCCCATTTTACAGATACAGAAATATGATTTAAATAAGCTATGTAACTTGTGGAAAGTCTGTCATCTGGTAGGTGAATTAGGAATAAATACATCACATCATCTGGATCTTTTCTGGCATTTATATAGAGATGGTAGAAAAGGGAAGAGGGAGGAAGCAAGGGCTATAACACTATATGGAGATGTATTCCTAAAATAGACGTTGATGAACTAGGATTCCCTGGTCAGGGTCAGCCATTCACAGATGCTTGTTGGTAAATTCAAGAGAGAACAGGAAGGAGAAGACTTGATCAGCATGAATCCACCATTCCGGAAAACCTAATTCAAAGTGAATTGATCACTCAACAAATTCACGGATAGGAGAAATGGGCAAGAGACACGTGGGAAGTATGAGATGGTGCCCCTGCCTGCAAAGGAGGCATAATCTAGATTGGCTGCCAATCTAAACACCAAGACACTCAGCACTGCCAGGCTATCTACCAGGCTATCTACCAGGCTAGCTATTGTTGGGCACCATATTACAATTCTTATGACTTTGGAGAAGGCAAAATTTGACACACACTGAAGTAGTCAGGAAGGCTGGTGAGGAGCTGAAACTTGAGTGAAGCCCTAAAGGGTCAAAGCTTTATGGGCAGGGCATGATGGCTTATGCCTGTAATGCTGGCACTTTCGGAGGCCAAGGCAGGTGGATTGCCTGAGTTCAGGAGTTCGAGACCAGCCTGGTCAACATGGTGAAACCCCGTCTCTACTAAAATACAAAAAATTAGCTGGGCATGGCGGAGTGCACCTTGAGTCCCAGCTACTCGGGAGGCTGAGGCAGGAGAATTGCTTGAACCTGGGAGGTGGAGGGTGGAGGCTGCAGTGAGCTGAGATCATGCCATTGCACTCCAGCCTGGGCAACAGAGCAAGGCCTTGTCTCAAGAAAAGTAAAGAAAAATGCTTTATGAGCCAGGCAGTGACAATATCAAAACCTGTTTCTTCATCTATAAATTGGGAATAGCAATCCTGTCTCCTTGACAGCAGTGCTGTGAAGACTAAACAGAATAATTCATGTAGTCAGCACAATGCCTAGCACACAGAGCATCAACAAGTGGAGCTATTATTGGCAAAGCAGTATGCCTACTTGGCTGGAGTGAATAACCTTCAGCTGAGGCCTTCCAGGCCTTAGTGTCTTGGCTGAAATGCCAGATAAACAAGTTGGCTGGTGCTCATAAGGGTTCCAGCAGAACCAGCCATCACTGCTGCCTTAGCCCACCCTCCTCTGCAAACTCCCATCTGACAGCAGGTCCTAGACTTGGACTTGTAGGCAGCTATCTAGGATACAGGATGTGCTTGTTGTAGCCAGCAAGACATCAGGAGTTGCTGAATCTCCAGCTTTGTGCTGCCCCAGCTGGAGAATCAGTCATTGGTTCCCAGAAAATGAATATGATCCTCCCGCTAGGTGTCTGTCTATCCCTAGCTCCAACTTTTCTCTGCTGTCTTGTCTGCTGAGAGTAGACTAGTAAAATGTGTACTGCCTGACTTGATTATAAACCCCATGGACAATAAAGCTTAGATCATTGACAGTATCTTATTTCTCTAAACATTCATCCATACCTAGTATCACATGCTGGCGCCTAGCACATACAAAGTGCTTATCAATGTATGTTCACTTGAATTTAAGGGGTCTCATGACACTTTCAGCCATCACACCGCCACTTATTTAAATGTTTCTGTACTACTAACAAGTGTTTGAAAATGCATCTTTTTCCCTCTTGCAGGAGCCTTGATACCATGGCAACCGCATTGGTTTGTCTTGGAAGTATGCTTTGGAGCTGAAGGCTTTCCCTTCTACCTGCTCCAAATAGCAGCAGCAGGAGCTCCAGATTTGAGGCTGAAGCCCTGCGATGCCAGTTTCCAGCTGAGCAACCCTCTGTTTCTCAGCCACTTTTCCTCCTTACCTGTTCTCTCATTCATAAAACAGGGTAATAGGCTCTCTCAAAGAGCTGTTACAAGGTTTACATGAGATTGTGTGTGAATGCTTTCACTAAATATGTTACAAAATAAATATGAAATAAAAATAATGATTTGTCTTGTGCCCATTGAGTCACCAAATGTTTACTGCGCATCTTCTTTGTGCCAGAAACTGTTGTTCTTGGAGCGGAGGATCAAGTAAGGGACAAAACAGACTAAAATCCCTGCTTTGTGATATTTCCATTCTTGGGTCTTTATCTCCCTAGGAGGTAGGCAGTAGACAGTATGGCGAAGCACCCATCTCTAAATGCTACTGCTCTAGATATGAGTCATCTTTATTTCCAGTTCCTTATGTCTGTCTTCCCTGCTTGCCTAAAATTGCTTTGAAGCTGACTGCCTTGAGCCCTGCCCTGGTTCCAGTTTCTTTCTGGTTCACCTGGATGCTTTACTTGACTTTCTGCATCCTGGCTCACAGCCTTGCTTGTCTTGCACCAACGCTGCCAACATCTTGGCATGACAATCTTCTTAAAATGCCCGGCTATAAAATGAAAACCTGGGCACCTATAATATGTCCAATAAGTTTACTTTGTATCTGGGCCACAAAAGTGATTACCTACATGAAAGATCAGAATCACAGCCAAGAACTGGGAGTCAGCATTCTTTATAGCCAGCTGGGTCCTGTCTGTAAGCAGCATAGCTTGCCAGCTGCTCTTCTTAGCACATCTGCCTTTAGAGCTCTGGACTTCAGTGTTCTGAGCCAGTAAGAGTATCAAGGGAATGTCTGCTGTTGATTTTCTGACATGATCATTACAGACCTTGAAATAACTCATCAGTAACAGGTTGAGAGGTAGAGGTAGGGCAGACCATGTGGAAACCGTGTCAGAGTGTGTACAGCAAAGGGCTCTACCTACTCAAATCTGCTCAGATGGAAATAATAGCCTTTTTTGGAAAGCATCGCAGTGCATGGTTGTTATAGCAGCAGGTAGAAGGAAAAGCCTTCAGCTCCTAAGACATACTTCCAAGTCAAACCAATGTGGTTGCCATGGTATCAAGGCTCCTACAGGGGGAAAAAGATGCATTTTCAAACACTTGTTGGTAGCACAGAAACATTTAAATAAGTGGCAGTGTGATGGCTGAAACTGTCCCTTAAATTCAAGTGAACACATATACATTGATGAGCATTTTCCATGTGCTAGGCACTAGCACATTACACTAGGTATGGGATGACTCTTTGGATGAATAGGATACTGTCCATGATCTAAGCCTTAGAGTCCATGGGGATTATAATCAAGTCTGGAAGAGACAGTTCACAAAGAGAACCAACACATAAGGTAGAATGTGACAGCTACTATAGGAGAGGCACACACATCTATTAACTTACTTCCTCATTCACTCAGAAAAATAGTTCAGTCCAAGCTCTGTTATAGGTGCTGGGTGTCTAATATTCAGAAAAAATGGACACGGTATCTTCCTTTAAAGTCTAGAGCAGAGAAGGATCTAAGCAACAGATAATAAATTTGATAGATAAATGATGAAGATGGATAGATGGATAGAGATAGATAGATAGATAGATAGATAGATAGATAGATAGATAGATAGATAGATAAATAAGATACGATAGATAGAGGAGTTACAAACTGACACCTGCCATGAAGGTAACAGAGAGAATCCTACGGTAAAGGAGCTCCTCAAACACAGAGACAGAAACTATAGATGGAAGGAGAAGGGTAGGCTTCACAGAGGAGGCAGCATGTGAGGAGCTCGGCCATGGATGATGAGTAGGTTTTTAACCAAAGGGAGAGGACCAAGGGCATCAAAGGACCACAGACATCAAAGGACCACAGACTGAACAAAGGCACTTTGGTGGAGGAGTGTCAATGGCATTTGTGGACAGCTGAATGGCTGGGTTTGGCTAGGCTATATAGGAAGAGAGCTTGGAGAAGAACAAGCTCTATGTTACGACAACAAAGTGCATTGGCTAGGGTTTGGTCCTGGAGACAGGCTGCCTGGTTCTGCCACTTTCTAGGTGTGTGGCCTTTGGCAAATGACCACTTTTTGGTGATTCAGTTTCCTTCTTTGCAAACTGGGGATTATAGAGTTGTTTCAAAAAGTGATGTTTTAAAATACAAATGTTTAAGATGTATCTGGCATATAGTCATATATGTCATGATTAAGCAGAGAGTGATTGGTCCAGGAAAAGTCCTTCTGTCAGTGCTGGTGCACAGCAAGAGCTCCCTGAGGCCCTCCCTAATCTTGGGAAACATCCCTAATGGTGACTTAAAAACCCTACTATTTTGAGGTGGATTGAGGCAAGTAAAGTTTTCAGGACACTGTCTTGTTTCGGATTGAAACCCTCTCTCGGACCTTGCTATAAGTTTGGGAGGCTATTTCTCCAATCTCAGGGCACTAGAACCCATCCCATGAAAGAGGCCTTCTCCATGACCCTCCCTGCTGACTGGGTGGAACGCTGAAGAGACTGCAGGCGAGGAGGTTCCAGGGCACTCCTACAAGGTGGATGGGAAGGAGACTGCTCACTGCACATTTTCTGGGAGCCATGTGCCTCACCTGGAAAGGTGCAATCATTTTATGTTGAACATAATCACTGAATTGAACACCACTTACACAGGACCAGGAGGCTCATCCATCTATCTCACCACTTTCCAGAAATCTCAGCTTCAACAGCCTTGGGAAGATCACAACGGCAAAGCCAACACTAGATGAGGGCTACACAGACTAATGTGGGGCTGCTGAACCCTGTGTCTCCCCAAGCCACAAATCCCTGCTGACTCTAAGAGAAGAGAAGCAGACTGGTTATCCAGACTTTGTAATAAGGAACCAGCATGGTAAAAAAAAAAAAAAAAAAAGAGAGAGAGAGAGGAAGGCTACAATGAAGAAACAAAACTCCTGTTTTCAAGCTGCAAAACTAGGCAATGACGCAGAATCTACTCCGATGTTATATATATGGATGAGCTGAGCCAAGTCCAACTCAGTAGGGATTTTTTGTGGTGTTGTTCTTTATACTGAGTCCTTATGTCTTTTTGTGATTTATCTTTGTGAATTGAAAACTAGCCTGGTTTTTCAAAAAGGAATGACTAAATTGTGTGAGGAAAGTTAAAGAGCTTTTGCAATTTATTGACAGGATAACAAAATATGAATAAAACTAGAGTTCACTTCCAGCTTCCTCCCTTCCTTCCCACTTACAGTGCTAACAATACTTCATCAGATATGGAAAATAATTGTCACAGAGGCAAGATGAAGATTAATATGGAGGATTATTCATTGCAGAGAAGACCCACAACTTTATGTAAGTACGTTATCTCTGTGGGCCTTAATTTTCATATCTGCAAAATAGTAAGACTGGACTGACAATCTCTTGGGATTCTTGGCAATCCTTGTGAATTTAGGAGAATATGTTATCACTAGATCAACCAGCACCACTACCAGGATTAGTTTCAGCGATATGGGAACAGCTCAGAAATTTGTAGTCACACTGTACTACAAAAATGGGTCTTGCTGTTTTGTTTTGAAATAATAGTGTAACTTCTTAAGAACGAACTCCTTTACCGGCACACCTGGTATATAACCAATAATTGTGCTCCTTAGAAATGGTTCTCATCTAGACAAAGCCTAGGCAGGATTCTAGAGCCCTGTTTTCTCTTTTTTCTAACCACAGGGTACTCTTATATTCTTATGACTGGACAAACTGTGTGAAGGTTAGATAGACTGCTCCATTGTTCATATATTTTCATTAATTCAGTCTGACTTCTCCATTGCCTAAACTAAACCAACTATATTTTAAAAACTCTGAAGACTACAACAGAGTCAAATATTATCCAGGAGAAAATTGGCAAGAGCAGGGAGGCAGAAAGGCAAAAAGGAAGGAAGTGACTAAAGGGAGAATTCAGAGGAAATAAAGATTGAAGTCGCTATAGTCTTTTCTTGGTTACTTATTTTCTTTATACTTTCTGAACTTTTTTTCAGAAATGCAATGTGAAAGAATTTAACATCTGGTAATAAACTACATGTTTTCTGATTTGATGACATAGCCACTAGGAGGTATCACAGCCTCTGGCTACTGAAAATAATTTACATATAGTAATAAAAATAGGCTTTGTAATTTGTTTTTCATATTCTTCAATCATTGGCAATGCCTTTGGTAGCATTTAAATAAATAGATGAATAAAATGTTACAATCTCAGGGCTAAATTGGCTGTGCTAATATCAGATACACCCAATGTCATCCAGACATCCCTGTTTTCCTCTAGAAATAGGGTAGCTTGTTTCCTCCTGTGTGGTATTCCATCCTAGCTGTTAGAAAATCCTTCCTTTTGTTGGGCTCAAATTAATCCCTCTAATTTTCTATTGACTGGTCTCCTTGTTCTCCATTTGGACTATGTATAACAAGTCTCTTGTAAGTAGTAGAATTCTCTTGTATTTTGAGTAGAGCCGTCTGCTGTGTCTCCAGGCTCCATGCTCCCATGGGCGCAGTGGTTTCTGCTAGCACACTCAGGCTCCTCGCCATCCATCGTTTTCCTAGCAAACCACTCCTCTGATTTATCTTTGTCCATCTCAATGTTTCCCAAGTTCACATTAGTTCCTCAATAGGCACAGCACCCTGTTGCCTCATATTGAGTTGACTGTCCATTTAAAACCCTTAATTCTTGTTCATGATGTACCAATGCTGCTGGTTCTGTTAGCTTTTTGAAATTAAGTGTAGGGCCTCACATATACTTTCATTTAAATTTATCATCTTAGATGAGTCCCATTATTTCTAACTATCCAGATAGTTTTTTATTATGCCATTCAATATATTAACTACTCTTGAAAGCTTTATGACATCTGCAACTTGATAAGCATATCTTTTTGAACTTCACCTAATTCATTCATAAAACTGTTGAACAGACAAGACCAAGAAGAGAATAAATGACACATAACCAGAAAATGGATAATCTATGACAATCAATAGAAAATAATCAACCTGTATTTTTCAAGGTAATTAATTCGTAAGACACATTTGCCAATTACCTACTATATGTGAAGCAAACAGGTGCTGCAGAAACATGAGAAAACAGAACAAAGACTGCTCACTCAGAATTTGCATTCTAGTAAGAAATGATCAGTGTTCTTTAATTATGGGCCTTAGTTTCCAAGCACAATTCTGATAATCATTCAGTTTACATTTCTCAATTTGGTTTACAAGACTTTTAGGAAAGACCTTATTAAGTGCCTTATGAACTGGTGATATACATGTAAAACATTAATCTTATCTTCCAGTCCAATAAGCTAATGAATTAAGAAAAATAAAACTACTCTGAGATAGCTTTTTTAATAAAACTACTCAAAGATAACTTTTTTAAAAGCCCCTTTACTGAGGCATGACTGATATGTAAAAGGCTGTATATATATGATAAATGCAATTCAATGACTTGGGTCTAAGTATACATCAGTGAAACCATCACCACCACCAAGGCCACAGACGTATCCATCATCTCCCAAAGTTTCCTCCTATCCCCTTTATTATTGTTACTACCTATTTAATTGTATAGTAAGAACATTTAACATGAGCTGTATCCTTTTAGAAAATTCTAAGTGTACAATCCAGCATTGTTAGCTATTGGTGCTGTGCTGTATAGTAGATGAAATGACTTATTTTTGCTGAACTTAAGCTGGCTCCTACCAATCACTGATGGCTTTCTTGAGTTTTTTCTAATGTCCACAAACTACACTCTTCATAATCTATCCTAGTGTCTTATCTGGGAATTGTGGAACTCACTATCCTGGAGTCTTTACCATCCACTGACTTCACTTTTCAATCTGGAAACGCCTTCTCCCCCCTTCCTCTGCTCCTCCCAGTCCTGAGCACTTTTCTTGTCCTTCCACTCTTTCAAAGATTCTATCAGAAGTTCAGTGATTTTACTGACTGCCTTTTGGTCCCATGGAATGGAATTCATCCAGCCCAGAAGTCATGAGCTCTCAATTCCACATAATTAATTAATGTTTATCCTCTCAATCTCAGGACATGGATAAACACTGTGGCCCCCAAGGAGGAGGGTTATCCAGACTGTCCTGTGTTGTGACTCTTTCTGCACCAGCTGAACTAAACTAGCTCTTAATGTGGCCATTATTTTTCACAGGCATCAGCTGACCTGAGCCCTCAGCCCTCCGGGTAATGCTCCTACATGTTGCTGCTACCCTGTCGTATTCCTTTTGGTTACATGTCCGTCTGTCCATCTTCGGTATGTGTCCTTTTTGCCTCTCAGTTCCTGAGAAAGCTGTTCTTATATATCTTCTTGTCTTCCTTCCTGAGATTGTTTGCAAGTGGCAGAGTTCATTTTTGAGACCTCCTTCACATTCATGAGCCCTCTTTCCTGTTAGAATTACATGCCATGGAATCACATCTAGCACTCTTTTCTAAAGTTTCTGAAGCCTGCCTTGCCCAAATCTAAGGGTCTTCTGCCTCGTCATCTTTAATTTTGTTTTGATGAACGTTAGATAGAATCCCTTTCTTCTCAGATCCTTTCTTCTCCAGCACATCAACCTGGGTCTGCCTGGTTGGACACAAGTCTGTCTACCTTGTCACTTCTATATCTTAGAAGATGACTTTTTCAGCAAGGCCAGACAATGCATTGTCTGGTACTCTGCTTTTCAGTTGAATGCATCTGCCTCTACAGGCCCAAATATTTGAAGTCTCCCACCATTAGTGTATCTTGTATTTCTCCCTGCCTTGTGCCTATGGTTTTGCAAGCTGCTAGCAAATACCATGATCTGGGTAAAATGAAGATTTAGAGGAAAGGGATAGATGGGGAACAGAAGGACCCTGCAAAGGGCTGCTCATGAGGTGTGCATGCTGCCTCGGCAAAACACAACCACTTATTTTAAAGTAACTATAGAAGCCTTTTGTTCCATATAGAACTCACAGAAAAGGGGAGTGAACAGGTTTGTGACGGAAGGAATCAGTTAACCACGGAGAGAAGTGGTTTAGTGCAGCCCTGTCCAACAGAAATATAATGAGGCACCTATGTAATATAAATTTTCTATTAGCCACATTTTAAAAATGAAAAAGAAACAGGTGAAGTAAATTTTAATAACATTTTACTTAGCCCAATATATCTAAGATATCTGTCATTTCAATGTATTCAATATAAAAAGTTACTGAGATATTATAAGTTTTTGATACCTGGTCTATCACACTTACTGCACACCTCAATTCAGAAGCTAAATTTTCATTGGAAATACTTGATCTGTATTTAGAGTTCATAAAATTTAGAGTTGAAAAAGTAGATTCATATATCTAAGTAGTTTCAAACGTACTTAAAAAGTTTTCCAGTAACTGGATCCAGTATCAGTTTTTAAATTTAAATTAATTAAATTGAATAAAATTTTAAATTCCATTCCTCCATTGCATCAACCACATTTTGAATGCTCAGGACCCACATGCAGCTGGTGGCTATCACACTGAACAGCACAATCTAGAGACACAGAAAGTTCTGAGTGTGAGAACCCATCTGTTAACAAAAATTTCTTGAGCTCAACACATAATAGTCATTTTATTAACATCTCATGATTGACAACCTGCAAATTGACAAAAAGTTTATACTCAGTAATTCCTTAAAATAATTTCAGCATACTCATTACAGCATCTACATATAGTGGGAAAAAAAACTGATACAAATATCTAAAAATAGGGTTTTTTTAATATTCACATATGTGGATTTGAAAGACCACTGTATTAACTTCTGCCACATCCTAGGAGCTTCCATGCCACTAGTTAGAATCTCTTAGCCAAAGGATCCCCTGTGTCCCAAAACTGAGCATTAGAAATCAGTACTGGTTAAAACAGAAGAGAAGGCTCTTAAGCCATTATCAACCTTTGGCATACTCACAAAAATTAGTTATCAAATGTTAGCAAGCCAACAATTCCATGAAGAACCAAGATGTTTTAGTTGGAGTGAGGGAGGGAGGCTAAGAGGGAAATTTTGGAGCACAGATTACACCAGCTAAGTGAGCCTCTGCAAAAAGATGAAAAGAGAGAGAAAAATAGCACCCTACCTACATAAGTTCTCTGCTTTCTCTCCTCTACCCAAGACTGACTGGTACACATGGCACCCTTGCAGTGTTCATTGTATTTTATTTATTCATCAACCAATGGAGATGCCAGATGAAGGTTGCTGTCTTGGGGAAGGAGCAGTCAGGACAGGGTGAGGATATGAAGAAGTTTATAATACACAGCCATGTCCAAAAGTCACTGCCCTGTTTTCTAGAAGAGTACAGACCCAAGCTCAACTGCTTCCATCACATGGTAGAACAATGGGTCAGGTGTTATAAGGGAGGTGCAGATAAAGGATACAGGTAACCCCCTCAGATTTCACAAAAGCAAATGTTAATACTATCTGGGAGGGTTGGAGAAACCTTAAGGGAGAGGATGACTTTTGTGTTTTGCTCTGGTACTGAAGGATAGTCATGGTGTAGGATATTTCAAGGAAGGGCTCTCCAAGCCTGAAGTCTAATAGAAGAAAATACGTGGAAAAGGATGGGAGGGAACAGATAGCCATCCAGCTCAATTCAAACACTGTATAGGTGAAAGGAAAAGCTGAGACTGACAATGAAGGCTGAGGCCAAACGTGGCTTCCAGGCTAGGAGCTGGGTCCTCTTAAGTAGGACACCGGGAACCCATAAAAGCATCTGAACAGAAGATTTAATCAATGTGTGGATCTATATTAATACAAACGTGCGGGTTTATACCCATGAAATGGTGGTGGTGGTGATGATGATGACGACAAACATTTACCAAGTGCTTGCTGTGTGCCAGGCCCTATTCTACATGCTTTACACATATCAGTTCATTTAATTCTCCCCACAACCCTATGATGTAGAGGAGACAGGTCAACATCAGGCTGTTCATTTTGGAACACAGGAAAG